>NC_058027.1:26765147-26812647 GCF_019176455.1 Solea senegalensis | reverse complement strand
TATTGCATGATGTGGCGCTTCTGCAAATAAATGCAATTATACCTGCAGAGCAAAGTGCACACACAGTGAAGGGAAATTGTTTTATTCTTGTTCTGGCATGTGGACATGTGACATTAGAAACTTTCCGGCTCAAGTTAAATGGCAGTGATTAAGATTTCCAGCAGCCACAACAGCAGGCATCATTATGATTCTGTATACAAATTAAAAACGTGCTTTGTTTCTTAAAAAAGATAAAGAAAGTAAAAGTGAAATCATATTTTAGAATTAGTGGATTTGTTTTTGTAAAAAGAAAGAAAGTAAAATAATACTGTATAAATGACTTAAGAGAAAGATGAAAGAAAATAATATAGGAAATTAAAGAGACAGGTGCCAACAAGTAGACATCTGTTCAAGAGATTACAAATGTTCAAATTGAACCATATATCCTCACAATCACATGCACATGGTCCCTTTCAAATACATCAAATCAATAATGTAAGCTGTTGTAAAAAAATATATTTCAATAGTGTAGTCATCACTGTGACAAAATAGATATCTGACACAAGATTGATGATTCTAAACTTCTATAAGAAATGAGGTTTCCTCACTGATTTATTTTTGTCATCACACCTCAGCCACTCATGCACTGCTCTGCACAGACGAGCATGATACATCACTCAGAAACTGACATAATATCTGGTGACTCTGTAACATCTGTGGGGGTAGAGACTTGGTGCCGGTCCAAAAGCCCCATCCCAGGACTGGGAGCCACTCCAAGGCAGTAGGTGAGGAGAGCAAGGTCGTCCACGGACAACTGCATGAGCCAGGCCCTGCTACCTGGCCCTTATATGGCCCACCAGCCAGAAAGTAGAAACTAAAGTGCAGATAAGCGTGAGCATGCTGCCACAGTAGTCTCTTATTGAATGACAGGGTTTTCCTAAAAGCCTCTAAATGCAGGATGTAGGCTTCAGCGTACTTGGAAACTACAGCTGAGCAGGTGGAGGGGAAATGGTGAACTATATACGCCATCAAAGAGAACCAGATGGACTTTGTAGAGTAGGATATTTTTTGATTCGTGTCCAGGGATGATATGCTGCTTACCAGGTACTTTAGACATTTTTGGCACAGGAAGATCCTCCCAGAGTCTCAGTGAATTTAAAATAAGCACTATGTGCATTAGGTAGATATAAGTAGAGATAAAATAAATAATAACAAGTAGACCCATACCCTCCAATTTTAATTGACTTTCTACATATTCATTTCCAGGGTCAGGGTAAATATGGTTTATTGATTTCTTTATGTGTAAATTTAGTATAAAATTCTAATCCATGTACTTTCTTCCTTTTCAAATCCACATATCTTTTAAGGGTCAAGTTTTCAATATGGGGGGAGGGGGGGTTATTGGCAGTAATGTAATATTACGCATTT
This sequence comes from Solea senegalensis, assembly GCF_019176455.1. Lineage (NCBI taxonomy): Eukaryota > Metazoa > Chordata > Actinopteri > Pleuronectiformes > Soleidae > Solea > Solea senegalensis. Next base: position 26,811,240 of record NC_058027.1, on the reverse strand, counting down.
CAGAGGTCAACATCTTGATAAACGCTACTTTTCTACAGAAGCCCAAAAAGACAAACCGGCCAAAGCATGAAGAGGAATCTCACGCCACAAAGGAAGAAATACAACATCGTGGAACTACACGACACCCTTGCAAAAGGGAGAGCTCCACTCTTTGTTACACTCTGCAATCTCTCCTATAGAGGTCACTCATTTTTACACACTTCACCTTTAACAAAATGTAGAGCTATAGATCAAAATGATTTCAGAAACATGCCATTTTAATCCATCATAACTCTCTCCATGATTGGCATCACTGCCAGATTTGTGCAGAAGTATCACATCGGCATCATCTGAAAGAATGACCCTGAATGCACCTGGTTTCACTCTAAGAAAAGGTCAGCATTCAGTTTTAGGGAGGGGATCATTCTATCACAGCAGGGCAAAAGGGGGGAAAACCTCGGAAAAGACAGGGGAAGGAAAGGATGAGGGTTATTTCCATCTGAAGAAGTGCAGAAGGAACTCGCAAATTATTGCAAAAGACGAGAGGCCATCTGTGCCAACAGCAGATAAGAGTTCGAGCACTCCTGACTGCCTTCACACGTTAAGCCACTGTATGTTCATCGTGAGCAAACTGGTCAAGTTGGTAACCAATCATCCTCAGCTTCTAGTCTCCCTGTAGGAGCTCTAATCCAATGTGATAAACCAGTGTATGCGGAGTATACACAGTGGAAAAGTATCCAGTGTGGAGGCAACACTGTCTCCTCAACCATGCTGGGCAAAGACCACCCTCTGACTTCATGGAGGTGTCTATGCGTGAACCCCAAACATCACAAGCCTCACACCCATTTCTTTCCTACAGCTGCATGTTTGGCAGTGGCAGATACGGCTCTGGATGAGCAGGAGAAAATGTGGTGTCTTGATGTTTCCAACTGACCAGGGATAAGCCAGAAAGGAAATATGGCTGGATAGGCAATGAGATTGAGATATGGGGGCCTCAATCTGACCGATGGGCTTCAAAGAGATGTGGTTTCAGGCCCCAGATGAGGTTTAAGACATAAATGATTGAATACCAAGATGACCTATAATGGTGTCCATGATGCACCTCTCCACCCACTCTCCCAATCCCAAACCTTCTTTGTGCCACAGAGTAGATGTTTGGCTTCAACCGGAGTTGATTACCATTGAAACAAACCACAACACTCCACTTTATCTAAGGACACATAAGCAGCACAATCACGTAGCCGAGCTTTTTTTACTCACTGTGAAGACGCTGATGACAGCCATAATGTGTCTGCTTGTCCCACAGGACACTTAGCTGTGGACTCTCCCAATCGCAAGACTAATTGTATAATTAGGACAGCTCCGTTGGGGACGGGCACCTTTTGGCCTTCCGCAGACACTTGCCATAGTAAATGACAGTATATTCTCACCAACTATCAAAGCTTATCCATCTTAATGACACTAAACCTTGAGAGATGGCAACATTTTATTAATGTGACTGATCGCCCCCCATGAAATCTAAGCTGAGTGTTTGTCATGTATAATGTGTGGTGGTGATTATTATTATAGTGTGACCATATGCTAATCTGCTCAGTATGAAACATTAATTAAATACATGTTTTATAGAAGGTATCCCTGTGCACCTGTTTGCCATTTTTGCTGTTGATGATGTGTTGTCTGTTTGTGTTACAGCTACACAGTAACATGACCCATGCAAGAACTTAGACACATAAGTTCACCTGCAGCAATAAAGTTTGCTGATTAAACTTGCTTCATATTGTGAAACAGGCAAACACATACTCGACTGCTTTACTACTGGTTAGTTAAAGTCAACTTGATCCTTTGAAATAGATCCTTTAGAATCTTCCTTATTTTTTTACTGATTAGCAATTTAATGTATTTGTTCATTTATTTATTCTGGGTTTTTGAATGGGTGAGCATGTCAACATCACCAGTAAGGCCTCCCTCTCTTTCAATCCCATTTTTACTTACTTTACTTTACTGACCTAAATTTCTTAAATGAATATCTATCTATCTATCTATCTATCTATCTATCTATCTATGTGCAGGCTGTTTCTGTGTGGATTGTGAGAAGAGCAGGAGAGAGATAAGAAGACTTCATCCCTTCAGGAGGCTGCAGACAGAGTGAAGCCTCTTCCGCCTGGAGTGAATTGGTCCTGAGGAGAAACTGAAAGGGCCCCACCTCCAGAACAGACACGGAGGATCCTTATTTCCCTACACCGCAGCCCCTCCTTGGATTTTCAGCATCACCACGCGCATCATTATCGTTGTCAAAAGTTGAGCGCGGAGTATGAACTCTCGGTGATGGGGGCTGCTGCCTGTGGCAGGCGCTGCCCGGGGAGAGCCAGACGGAGGAGGAGGAGGAGGAGGAGGTGACACGCAGGTGTTGGTACTTCAATTCTGACCGGCCGGTGCGAGGTTAGGACACTTCTCCATCCAGGAGGGGCCCCATAGGTGCCCTCATTACGCAGGCCCCCGTAGCACTGCGCGGCGTGCGCACAGAGAGGAGAGCCGCTACTCTTTGCGCTCAGAGTCTCCGCTCTCCCTCCTGGCCTCAGCCTGTCTGTCACAGCTCCTATAGGGAAGACTCCTAATATGAATTATAATAAGCATAATGATAACAACGCCGCGGCTACTGCATGCGCAACAACCGAAGGCTGTTTGGTAACGGTGCATCACTTTCAGTGCTGCCTCTGAGGGGCCATTCAAACAGCAATAAACTGAGTCATCACTTTAAAAAGTAAAACGTCCAGAATCTGACAAAACAAACACATAAAGAAAGAAAGAAAGAAAGAATCCGTGCTGCGTCACATACTTTATGACGCACTTATAGTAAAAACGTATTTAAAAACCTGAGTAGTTTCTGGAAACTTCCACACGCTGCACACTGTGACAGAGATTCAAAGGGCAAGTGGTGCTTCATTAACCGCATCCCCATTTACTTCAGATCCCCCTCGAGCCTCAGAGAGAGCGGATTAATGTCAATTCCCTGTCATTTTGTAACACCTACATCATGGTAAATGCACTGTGGTGTTTTTATTATTCTTTTTTTTTAAAGTTGAAGAAAAATAAAGTTTGATTTGTTTGAGTATTAGAGTGTGTTGTGTGGTTAGATGTTTAGGACATGTCTTCATACCACGAGAACTGACAAAATGCCATTCATGAGATGCTGGGAACTCTACACACTACATGAAGTGTGTGTGTGTGTGTGTGTGAGAGAGAGAGAGGATGACTGCATGCACAGTCGTTATTTATAAAATGGCACCGGCCAATCCTGCTTAAACCATTGAAACAAACGAGTACAGGCATACATGGGGTTTAGTGTCAGGGAATCGAACAACACAACTTGACAGACGACTCGCTCCACCACTGATCCACTGTCACCAACTTACACTCTACAGTTTTAAAGTGTTTCACAGTCACTCATATTAATCCTTTTCTTTTACATATGTGAGTGTTTGATGAGAGCTCTGATAGACTGATATTGTTTTTTGTACTTTTTTCAGACAGGTGAGTTTGCGGCAGCTGCGGCATCAGTGTGTCTGTCTGTCTGTCTGTCTGTCTGTGCGGGAGACGTCCAGGCAGGAGACACACGTTCACAGATGTAAGACTGTGAATAAAAGAAGAATAAAACACACGCCGTCAGCCGGACTGTGCGACTGAAGGAGGAGCGCGAACTGTTCTGTCAGCGTCCCGCGAGACGTACGACAGCTTGTGTGTGTGTGTGTGTGTGGACGTGCGCTGAGTGGTGACGCGGGGAGACAACAGCAGCGGCTGTATTGATTGTGTCTGGGGGAGGAGAGAGGAGGGAGGGAGGGAGGAGGAGGAGGAGGAGGAGGTTCCTCATGTGTGGAGATGGAAACTGGTGCTGCAGCTCTGTGCAGGCACAAAACTTACCTCTGATGTTTTGACTAAAACCTCAGACTCCATCTTATTATTGATATTGTGTGTGTGTGTGTGTGTGTGTCTGTGTGTGTGTGTGTGTTCTCTGTCACAAACACTGACCTTGTCAGGACCAGTGGTCCTCATGGAGACCAAAACCTGGTCCTAATGAGGCTGAACTTCATTCCTGAGGAAGTGGTTCAGTTCGGGGCTAATGCCACTTTTCCACCACATGGTTCCCAGCACGGCTCCTCTCGCCTCGCCTCGGCACAGCACATCTCCACTCAGTATCCGTTTCCATTACAATATAGCTCCTCCTCAATGTGGGCGGAGTCACTGCAGCAACGGCTGCGTGAAACTGCCGTGGCGTTAGTGAGTCGTAAGGCAGTTTGTTTTGGGTGTAACTGAATCATTAGAATCAGTGGATTAAAAAGAATCGTTCACAGAATCGTTCAGTACTTCCTGCACGACCGGAGACACAGTCACTGAACTGAAATACCACTGAACGTGGTCGTGATCGGGCTCACGCTTGATCTGCGACATTTTAGACGTTTCCCAACACATGTTTTTAACCAGGATTTTTAACCATCGATCACAGGGTAATTCCTGAGTTCTCTGGTCATATTCATTCGTTCATTCATTCACAGCACAGAGTCCAGACTCTGACACGGATCACAGAGGATCAGGAGCAGGTGCTTTCCCAGCGTTCAGCACGAGCAGTGAGCAGAAACACGCGGTGAATCCTTGAATCTCACCTGTGACGGCGGCGGAATACAGAGCACGGCTGGATTTGGGTTCTTTAACCGACGTTGATGCAGGAGCTGAACAATCACAGTCGAGGCTGCTGCTGCTTTCATGTGCCGCGTCCTCTAAGCATCTCTGAGTATTCCAGCTTTTTTATGGCCACACAAAAAAAATAAAACCTCCCCACAACCCACACAACTGTGAAGCATCTCATATTTGAAATGACTGCACGTCCACGTCCTCCACATTTGAAGAAAAGACGAGCACATCTCAGCGTTCAGTAGGAAATTAATATTCTGCATCGTGGACAAAACATAAATCATCTTTGCTTTGTTTAAAACACCGCCCGCCCCCTGCCCCCACCCCTGGTCTTTAAATCGATGCAGGCTCTCCACACTGAGCTCCGCCCACCCGATAAACTGGACACACAAACACAACTCATATGTGACACATGACCCAAGGGCCGTCTCTGGACGGCTCCGCCCATGTTGACTGAATGTCATCTGTATTCATTCATTCATTGTTTATCCTCCACATAAGGGCCTCCATTCATTCACTCACTCATTCATTCGCTCATTTATTCATTCATTCACTCACTCATTCAGTCACTCATTCGCTCATTCATTCATTCATTCACTCATTCATTCACTCACTCATTCATTTACTCATTCATTCATTCACTCATTCATTCATTATTCTCATTCATTCGCCTCATTCAGCTCATTCATTCATTTTCATTCATTTCATTCATTCTTCATTCATTCATTCACTCACTCACTCATTCACTCATTCATTCACTCACTCACTCACTCATTCACTCATTCATTCACTCACTCATTCATTCACTTACTCATTCATTTACTCATTCATTCATTCACACCTATGCTCAAATTAACCTCTGCGTGGTTTTGGACTGTGGGAAGAAACCATGAAAAACCCACGCACCCACGAGGAGAGAAACACAAACCGGGTCTCAAACCTGGGTCTTTCTGTTGCCAGGCAACAGATGCAGCCCACTGCTCCACCCCGTGAACCCTGACTGTCGTCTTGTGGCTGTGATGGTTTGCCTAAAACCAGGCTCCCACCATCAGTCGTGACTCCACCGAGGCCACAACTGACGAACCATCGAGTTGCTGTTTGGTCCATGAAACCTCTAAATCCATGGTTCTCAATCTGTGGTACGTGTACCACACGCAAGCTGAGGAATTTGCTGTGTAAAAAGGTAACAAATTACAAAAAGCTAACTTTTGTTGGTCTGTATTTTGAAAGTTTGTGATAACGGCGTCACTGAGAGAGATCATTATTTTCTCAGGTGGTTACTTGGTATAAAAAAGTTTGAGAAACACCAGCATGACCCTAAAGTACGACGCTCTTAAATGTCCACAAACCAAACTTTCAGTTTTAATGATTCCTTTGGTTCTTTTTTTTGAAACACAAGCACCAGTGGAGACATGATTATTATTCTTATTCTTCAGCTACGATTCTTTTCTACTATTCTGGAAATTACTACTATTCTCATCCTTCGCTCTTTAAATCGAAAACATGTAAGAACTTGAAAAATCAGAGATCTTGTTTTTCATTATTTAAAAAAGAAAACATTGACAATCAAAACAGTTGGCGATTAATTGAGTAGTCCTTGTAACATTAGCTCAGGATTGAAAAAGAGCTTTAAATGTTCACAGACATTAAAAATGAGACGTAGAAGCTTTTGGTCCCTGATACTTCCTTCCTTCCTTCCTTCCTTCCTTCCTTCCTTCTAGTCTTTCAACTGCAGGACATTCAGATAAAGTTATTTAGCCGAAAAAAGCCGATAAGAAGACTGACTGTGTCCTAAATTCAGGTTCTGCAGCCGTCACTGGCTCCCTCTGGAGGCCAGAAGGTGTCAAGACACATCACAGTGTAGCTAAAGCTCCCCGACATTCAGCCGATACCCGGACACGGAAATCCTTCAGCGCTCAGTTTATCCCACGATGAAGGAGGAATCATCGTGGATGACGACGCTGCATTGAGCGTGTCTGTGACCGATGCTCAGCTTCACAAAGACGTTAAACCTGGAGTTGAATTAAAGCTTCTCTCTCACTCAGCTGCTCTGTGATTGGCAGAGGATTTTAAGGCCAGAATTCAAAGCAACAGCCTGTAAATGAGACTTATCTTATCTGTCTGGGAAAATGGGTCTGGGTATGTTCTGGAATCCATGGCACGTAACTTTTGTTTTATTCACATACTGTGTGACTTACACAGTCTGGGTGGGATTTGACTGATTAAGGTCTGGAAAGTCCTGGAAAGGTCCAGAATAACTTCTGCCAACATTTGCATTCTTACTCTCAGCCCCTCTGGACAACGTCAGACTAGTGCACGTCTGAAATCAGCCAAAAAGCCGTTTCCCCCGCGTTGCCAACGCTGTTCTCCAATTTACCGAGTCGTGCATCACTTGAATTACATTTGATTCAAAGGTTATGTGATGAAAGATTTGATCGCTTACAAGAAAAACATGCTTTAATAATCACCTTGTATTGTTTTCCTCTAAACATCAAATGCTGCGGGGGAGAAAACAGCAGTTTGTCGCTTTCAGAGCGAAGAAAATGCAACACACTAAACAAAATGACAATAAGTGCCTCGTCGCCGGGCGCCCCCGCCACACAGCATCTGTCAGCAACTATTGAGGCCAAACCTCGCCTCGCTAGGTGCATTGTAACGTGGAATAATTGGAAGATAATCTCCCTTTTCTCCTGTTGCTCCCTTTCTTCGGATGCTTCCCTTTGAGATTGAACCGCCAGCAAATCTCCATCTCCTTTCTTTGGGATTCTTTCCACCTGACCGTTCCCTGGCACGCGCGATTCACCGCTCCGGTGCCGCTTCACTGGGACTGTGACCCGCCTCCACGCGTTTAACCCCACACACCACGTCTGCTACGACACACATTATTCTGTGTGGGCTTGTTTTTTCTTTTCAATTTAAAAACCATCATTTCATTCAAAAAAAAGCCAGCGAAATAATTGGCAGCGCTCCCTCAGAACTCCGTCCAGCACTGCACGACCTCCACAACCTGTGCTCGAAAAAAAAAAGAAATATAATCGGCGCCGACGCAGAGCTTGTTAGGGTTCAGAGGTCAGACGTCCCCGCTGCTGTCAGCATTACGAGACAGAAGCTCCCGATGAGTCTGAACTATGCACAACTTTGATTGTTCCGTTTATAATAAACGCCAAAATTACGCGGTTCTTGAATGCACTAATTCTTACGGCACTTTATTGAGACTTGATTGTTTTAAGTCAGCTCTGGTTGCACTGTGAACATCTACGTCTTAACAGTTTTTTTTTTGTTTCATGTTCGTCCAACCCAAAACACAAGTCCCCTAAAGCAGGGGTGTCAAACGGACGGCCTGTGGGCCAGAACCGGCCCACCAGAGGGTCCAATCCGGCCCACAGGATGAATTTGTTAAAATTTCACACTATGATTTGAATCTAATCAAAGTGTGAAATACTGTATTTGTACTAATACTAATTTGTACTAATACTGAGCCTGCATAGATCCACTGTGATGTGTAGGTTGTAATTCACGTGTACATGGTAAATTTAGGCATACTACTTTTGAAATTGCACTTATTTCTCTCAAGAAATTTAACGTTTTGTAAAAAGATCCCCTACTTAAAGCTACTTGTGCCAGATAACGTGCCAAAAATCCCTGGGAATAAAAAGCTGGTGGCGATCGTGGCCGTTTCTGTAGCTGCCCCTAAACTTTGGAACGAGTTACCGATGGAAATGAAATCTGCCCTCACCACTGAACATGTTAACTTTTAAAGAGCCGCCGCTTCTCTTTGGCCTTCACCTCAGGATAAGAATCAACCCCCGTAGCTCCGCCCATTCTCTTGCAGTTTCCGTTACCGAACCATAACCAGAATTTCTGTGATAAGACTGTGATTGTGTTTTTATTCTTTTATTTTGCTTGAAGTTCCGCCCTCTGCTTTAAGCACCGCCCAGTGGAGGCTCCGCCCCCTCAGTTGCAGTCTGCAGTCTCTGACTTTTCTCCAGTTGTTGTGGTTTCTGCTTCGTTTATGTTGACACACGTGACTTTGTGTATGTTTTTCAGGTGAAAATCGAGTACGGACAGCAGATTTCTGCCGAAACGCTTGACTGCGTGCAGATCATTTTTATTTGAGAACGCTGTTTTCACATGAAAATGTATGAATGTGACCTTAGTGCCAGTTCTGCAGAGGAGAACATCTTTGGTATTTGGTAATTCAACAAGAAATGATTGGGCCCAAAGGAATGAAGAGAATTTTACGAATAAGGTCTGGCTGCACATAAGATGTTTATTTTTAACATAAACTAGGCTTTTCAGATTTCTAACCATGACAAAGGTCAAATTCTTTTTGCCCTTGAGGACCCCAGAGGAGACGGCACTGCCTGGCTCTCCATCTCTTCCTTCTTTATCTCCATGTCCTCCCTTCTGGTCTCCATGTTTTCCCTTTTCTAAGATAATGTGGAATTCGGAGCTCATTTGTGAAACCATGCACAGCTGTATTGTAGCCTTCTGTGCACTAGCCGTTGACATTTGCTTCACCTGCTGGTTGTTGGAATCCAGTTTTGCAGAGTTCTGCAGCTGTGGCTCTCTCTCGCTCTCTCTGCTGAACTCTCCACAGTCTCGAGCTCGGGAAAAAAAACAACTGTTGCTATTTTACTTTTTTGCAAATGTTACGTTTGCACATTTGGTACAGAATAAACATCTTGGTTGTGGTTTTGTGTCCATGGTTAAAATGTATCCCTGGAGGTGAAGTGGGTCGACGGTGGCGACTAATAAAAGTGTCAATAATGAGCAAGAACTCCAACAACTAAGATCTAGTGTGGGGAAGCGAGCGGCTTAGAAACCGATGAATATGTAGTCGAGCAGATCGGGGAAGGTTTTCCGTTAATTTATCAAGTTTAAAACAAAAACTGGGTGAGTTACAAATTGCAAATAGCACCAACAGTTGTTAACTGTTGCCACCGACAGTCTGTTTATATTCTGAAGTCACGATAAATCACGCAAGTTTCTGTGAGATCTCAAATCCCCGGAATCTCCTCCCTGAAATTGTTTGATTGGCCACGGTGTGGGGCAGAGCTACGAGATGCATTCAAGGAGCCACGTTAACCTCATCACTTAATACTGCGACAGTTATTGTCCACACGACAGCTGCTTAACTAAGCTTTAACGACAAAAGTAAAGGAACGTGACGTCTACTGCCACCTACAGGCCTTTTCTGCACTGTACCTTAGGTGATGTTGATCTGTTAAAACTACCATCACAGCATTTGCTGCATAATGATTCACATTATTCCTTCCATGTGTGATCACGTTATTGGAGGTCAGAGGTCACATTTAGGGACCTTAACAACAGATTGCTGGACCTTCACAGCAACACAGAGCTAGTGAATCGTGACCACCCCTCCGTATTCAGTAACATCGGAATTAGCTTTTAGCCTGTGGCTGCTTTTGCCGCCACCCTGTGGTCACAGTTGTCAGTTATTGTTTTTGCATTCATAAATGCTGCTGCCTGCAATAACCAATGAAACACTGGTTTTTAATGGTCCTAAATATCGACACCCAAATTTTCCCTGGAATATCATGATATAATTTTCAAACATCAAGCCCCCATTTTCTGCCAACTACATCAAGTTTGTCGGGTCACAGACAGGACAGGTGGCAAAGGACATGGGATACATCATCTTTACGACCCTGCGATGTCCCATCTCTGTCTCCAGTGAGAAAGTGTGTCTATAAAAAAGTAATAAAACGTTAAAAGGCTGGACGGTGATTTAATTTGGCCAAACTCGAGCAATTATGGGCGACTCATACTTGTGCAGCAACCACAGGAATATCATATTTTCCCAAGCTCGGCCAAAAAGGGCAAGTGGTCCGCTGCTCGGGCCAATCCATGGTCCCTGCGCCCGCGCGCACACACACACACACACACACACACACACACGAGCGATGAAAGACTTGTGTTTTCCCTTCATCACGGAGCAGCTGACATTTTTGGAGATTCACAGTTTTAGCTCCCACCAGCTGCAACCTCAGCGTCTTCCCGCGGTCCAGCCACCACTCACAGAGCAAACAACAGGCGGAGGATAAAAGCATCCTCCTTTCTACAAACATTTAAATTTGAATCCGTCTGACGTTTGGTCGCGAGCCAACCGGCAGATCCAAGAAAACAACAACACAGTCGCCCTGAGTGCTTTACAGTAACGGTAAAATCCATAAACACTGTTTAAACGTATAAAAGACATAAACCACCAGGACACCAGTTCACTAAGTCTTAAATCAATTCCTCACTTTTTTTGATTGAGTTACGGAATTTCACTTTTATACCAATTTTTGCATGGATTTGAAACCGAGATTCTCAGAGAACTAGAAAGACTGGGTCCAACTCGTCTCTGTCCCTGTGGAGGTTTTTGAAATCCAAAATGAAAGCAGACATCTGCACGAGTGGAAACGGAGCTAAATATACGAAATATTCAAATATAAATGTATATAAAAGGTTAATTTAGTGCATGTTATCTATTACGGTTCATATACTGTATATTGTGGATTTATTCCGTTTTTTGCCGGGACAGGTCACCAGGGTCAACAAACAGAGACAGACATGCACTAACACACAGAGCTGGTGTGTTTTTGGACCGTTGAGAACTCGCAAACTCCAGACAAACAGAACCGCTCAGTCCAAACTGGCGACCTCCTTGCTGTGTGGCGACAATGTTAGCCGCTGCGGCGTCACGTGGCACGCAAATTAATCCATTAACGCGCTTCATAAATCAAGATGAAGGTTTGTTCTGGAGAATATCAGTGAAATACAAGATAAGAGGAAATGAATAAGTGAGTGCAGCAAATATTCAAATCAACCACGCTGCTCTCCGAGAAAATAATAATTCTTATCTGAGCAGGACTTCAGGCCTAATATAGATTATTTATGCCCGTGTGACACCAATCTTGCTTAGCACAGCTGTTAAGTCCAGACAAAGTGTTGATTAGCACGTCCTTAATCTGGGTTTATTCAGTTACCGTCGCTCTGCGGTGGATTTCATCCATGTTTCCAACCTCAGGTTGATAAAGGGCGTCACACGGAGTCGGAATGAATGTAAATGAAAGGAAGTGGAGCGGTAGACAGGTGACGGATAGGCCTTTAGAAGCGCGGCAGGGACGAGAGGCGGGGGGGCGTGAAGAAGACGAGGACGTGGAGGGACAGCTCAGCCCGTCGTCTGATCCCGCGCTGACGTGAGCTGCCACGATTTAACACGTTCATTTTCAATCAAAGCCGCGAAGGCTGCAAAAAAAAAGGCAACTCCCCAGAGCGGCCCCGGGATCCCACGCCAAATCCATCAGGTCTGACTGAGAGCGCGGCGGCGGATGGATTCCTCATCGTAAAACAATCTTGTGCTTGGCGGAAAAAGGAGAAATCTATCACCTGGAATAAAGACAGGAACCAGCCTGGCTTTTACACGCGATAACCGTCAGAGGAGAAAATGAAGGTGGGAGAAGAGAAAAGTGGATTCCTGAGTGTAACAGACACGTCAGCGCCGTTTCATCTCCACACACACGGACGCAGAAAAGCCAGCGGCTGCAGACGCGACACGTGATCCGGGGATTAAACCCAAACTGTTCTTACCCTGCAACAAAAACAGATCCGTCACTTTGTGTTTGTCTGCGTAATGAAAGGCTGAGAACCCTCCAGATTTTCACAGTGCTTTTCACTTCAGGTGAAGTGAAAATGTCACAACATCTGCATCTGCATCTGCAGCAGTCACGCGACGCACCCGAACGTGTCAGATCCATTTAAATGACACGTGCAAACGACAATGATGGACGCCGTCTGAACGAGCGGTTCTGAACGAGCAGAACAAATAAGCGTGATGTAAGGATTTAAGTTTCTACAAATAAAGTTTCTGTTCCGACCGGAAACTCCAGTTTGTGTCTTTTTTAAAACAAAGTCCAAAGAGAAAATCAGATTACAGGAGCCGTCGATCCACTGCCGTCCTCATTAGTTCATTTAAACGTCTCATGTTCTGACTTATGTGTCACAAACTTCTTCTTTTGGATTTACCAAAGTGATGGAAAACTTACCAAACAAGGCAGCAGTGGACCAAGTGTGTCCTGAGAGCGAGATTGTTTACAAAGCTACACAGATTGAGTTTTTTCCATTGGAAAAAGTCTGTCAATCAACAGCAGAGGCAGTGAACATACTCTTAAGACATTCTAAACCAAAGCTGACTTGATGAAACGAGGGTTTCAGCTCTTATTACTGCTTATCTCGGCAAATTACATATATATATATATATATATATATATATATATATATATATATATATATATATATATGCTGAACAACAATGGATGGAAACATGCATCAATGTGTGTGTGTGTTTTTAGCAAATGTATTAAACAGAATTCTGTTAAATTTGCAATGAATTTTAATGTAGAATCATCTTCATGTGTCAGTAAGTCATTCAGCTGCACTTTATTAATATTTTAATCATACGATTTTAAATTATTTAACTGTTCATTTGAGTTCAAGACTTTTTAAATGTATTAAACCAGTGGTTCCCAAAGACTGCGGTCGGGACCCAAAGATGTGTCGTGGGGGATTTTTTTGCGGTCCCAAAACTCCCAAACATTTACAAAAAATATATATATCCCCAAAAAAACATTTTACGTTTATGTTTTAATTCATTTAAAATAACGTCTGTTCAAATTCAAAATGACACTGATGGCGGTCGACTGTGGTCACCGTCTTTAAAAAGTCAGTTTGTGGAAACACTGCGTTACACTTTGTGTTTCTGGTGCTTTGAACTTCATATAAGTTATTTTTTTACAGTTTTCCCCCCCGCTGTCCTCGGATCACTCCGTCCTCGGGTAAAAAGCCAGTTCACAGTTAATATGAAAACAACACCGCGTTTGACCCGGCTGAACCTGAACTGACTCGGCGAGGAGAGGAGAGCGCCAACATTCCTGGAGGAAAACATCCCAGAAATCTCCTGGCTACGACGGCAGACTGAGGAGAGTTTGGTGGAATATATCATGAACGGAATATGGACGTGGAATATTCACAAAAGAACATCTTGACAGAGTTCACCTGCGCTTCGTGCGCAGTCGAGCTGGCAACTTCACGACTGAAAGCATCTGTTCATTATGATCCTTCACAAATTTCATTCCTTTCTCCCCTCACACCGACGCATGCGGACGTTTTTCCCGCCCGTCCACCGCGTCCCATCAGAAGTGCAGGGACGTTAAGGAGCAGTGGTCCACGCCCCTCGTCTCTCTCCTCTCACCAAAGCTCCCTGCGCTTCATCTCTGTCCTGATAGGAAACTCAATCTAATTAGCGTGGCCTTAAAGAGTCCTGCAGCTGATCCAGAATGCACTCACTCACTCACTCATTCATTCACTCACTCACCCACGCTGCGTTTGGCTAATGAAATTATGAGTAATTACTTTGGCACGATGGTGAAGCGATGTTTGTAGGAGCAAACACACACACACACACAGGAGAGAAATAATCCTGTAACATGGCAGATTATCAATGTACACAAACAGTTCTGCAGGCTGCACTACTGTATGTGTGTGTGTGTGTGTGTGTGTGAGACTGTGTGTGTGTGCGTGTGTGTGCGCGTATGTGTCGCATTAAGTAGAGAACAGGATTCTGGGCTAAAAAGGAAACGATTACCCGCCTGGAGTTAAGGTTTTTATCAATTAAGTATTAATATACTTATGAGAGGCTGTGGAGAGGAAGAGATTATCACAGTGTGTGTGTGTGTGTGTGTGTGTTCATATCTTTGTGAGGACATTTTGTCTGGGCTCCGTGTTCATGGTTAACCCTCTCATGATAATAATAATAATGATCAGGATTTATTTAGATTTTATGGCTTTGTCAAAACAATGTCCAATGAGTGAGTTTCACTTTCCATATTTATAGTATATAAATATAGTTTATTTATTTATTATTTATTTTATTTATTCAACCGTTTAGGAATTACGCTACCGAGAAGATTCGGAATCTTGTCTGTGACTGGAGGGCAGAAGGCGAGGTCCGATCTCCCGTCTGTAGCAAACGGTCACAAGAGGAATGAAGTTAGGGTTAGACTCAGGCGATGGACACAGTAACCCGCCCGCCCCCGCCCACCCCTGCCCCGCCCCCTTTCACCTGGTGGAGACACGAAATGGAAATCCTGCACTTTATTAACGTTTTGTTTTCTTCAGTTACGACAGATATCGCGATGTATCGCTCTACGATTGTCTTGCGACATATTGATTATCACAGAATCACTGTATCGTGATATCATTGGTATTGTGGACCATGTATCGCGTATCGTGAGGTTACACCCCTGATCATTACAATACGGTAATATGGTTCATTATTAAGTGATACGAAATGAATCACCGACCAATTTCACAACGCATTTATCAGTTTGAGTGTTTCTTAAACCGTGAAAACAAGCTCAGATTTGTCAGCGTCTTCAATGTGAACATTTCCTGGTTTCTTTGCTCCATATGTCCAAAAAAATGTGGATCAATATTTTTCAACATTTTCTGACACGTGACCAAACGACTAATTGAATAATGGAGAAAATAACCAACCATAATAACCCAGCCTCTCATTGAACTAAATGATCAGTGCATGACCCTGAATCAGACGTAATCCTTCCACCGGAGCACATTCTGACGAGATGAAAGCAGTAGTTTCCCATTTCTCACACCTGGAGCACAGAGGTGTCACAGAGGACAAGAACTCCAAGAGCCAAACATCACTTCTGACACCTGGCAACCCATAGTTGGCAAGCTACTTAATTGGTACAAGCAGTGTGAAAGCTGGAGGTAACGTTGATGGCTTCTCTGTAGCGAGCTAAAAGGACGAGGCGCTCATCACTCATCATAAATCTGAGAGAGTGTGTGCTCACTTTCCTCCCCCAGGTGCAGCTGTTTTATACTGTCAGACATCAACATTATGAGCCGCAGCGGAGACGCAGTCAACACGCATCGCCCCGAGCGCAACGCACCACGTCCTCAGCGCAGCCTGGAAGAGCCAAAATGTCTCCTTCAGCAGAACATTACGCGTATAAAGGAGGCGTGAAGTGAACCTCCCTGCTGCCTCGCAGCGAGCCGCGCTTTTTTACAATCGAAAAATGCACCTGCCGAAAAACTGCCAAAGACCAGGAAAACGGGGCATCATTCAGGGCTCGTTTTACAGTTTTGTTTTCCACAGAGTTCCACCCCCCACCCACCCCCCGGGGGTGCAGCTCATTTTAAAACACCATCGAGACACAAAACACAAAGGTAAAGGAGAACATTTCAACGCAAAAAGCTGCATATTTTAAAGATAATATAGACAGATTGAGCTGTTAAAAAAAAGCAGTGACACAAAATAAAATTCAGAGATCTCAGCTCAGCTAAGCGCCACCACCAGAGCTAACGATGTACTGAAAAATCAATATAAGGATTTTATTCATCAATGTTGAATCGCTAACAGCTAATCAAACAGCTACGCTCAAAGAGAGCTATCAGCTAACAGCTCCACTGGAATAATAATCTTGCTTTTTATTTTTATTGAAAAGGCATCGGACAGAAAATCTATCGAAGGATTTTATGAATCAATATTGAATCGCTAACAGCACCACTGGAGCTAGCCGCTTAGCAAACGGCAGCTCTAACAGAGCTACGCTAACAGCTCGATTGGAGCTAACAGCAGACATCTCCACTGGCGCTAACCGCTTAGCAAACGGCAGCTCTAACAGAGCTACGCTAACAGCTCGATTGGAGCTAACAGCAGACATCTCCACTGGCGCTAACCGCTTAGCAAACAGCTAAGCTCTAAAAGAGCTAACAGTGGCGGTAACAGCTCAACCAGAGCTAACACCTAAGCTAACAGCTAAGCAAGGTTGTTATGAATCAATATCAAATTGTTCAACTGAGGAGAAATCCATATTCTTACACATTCTACTTGTACCCTTTAATGCTAATGTAACAACAATCAAACGGTTCGTCACCTGTGGGGTTAAAGGTCACAGTCACAGTGAGCTTCAGCTCGGCATCACAATAACACAGCACGTAGCGCCGAGAGGAGCACAGCGGAGCGATCCTGCAACAAGCACACGCCGTCTTATCTGCAATAGTCTCCGCCTCCGACTGCGAGGACGTCGGACGGAGCGGAACGCAAACGTGTCGCGCGGCCAGTGGGAAAACAAATGCAGGCGTGCGAGCTCGTGTTCAAAGACGAGGCATTCATCACTCGCCTCGCTTCGTTCTCCCCGAGACCAAACTCTCAGCTTTAAGTACATTTGTATTCTGACCCTGGATCTTTTCATTTCACAGGAAGCGACTCTTTCATCCTCGCTGTGGACCTTCAGACGCCGACGCTGCTCTGCTGCGGCGTGCATGTAGATATCAGGGACGACGTACCGTAGTATTATTATATCCTGTAACGCATATAAAATGCCTTGAAATGTGTGTGTGTGTGTGAGCTGATTTAATTCAGTTTTATCACCAATTCCTTTAATGTTAATATTCACAAACATGTTTTCCTCTGTAAAGTCATCATCACATACACATTATTTTTCCTTGCCTGCACTTTTCTGTGTTACTTTTTAATTAAACTGGTTTAAAAATGTGACATTTCTGTGATTATTGCGTGACTATCGTTTATTTTTTTCATTTCATCCTATTAATTTAATCTCTATTTCATTATATTTATTCATTAATACAATTTACATTTTATGTAAATGTATTGTTCATTTCTCTCTTTCGTCATTTTTGCCTCATTCAACATTTCTTTTAAATTGTACATATTCTCTTCAGTTTAATAATCAAATAAAAACCTCATTTGGACTTATTTTACCTTTTTTAACACGTTTTTCTGGGATGAAGACGAATTACACAAACATTGGTGGATTTTCCTCGCTCACACCTGAAGAAACTTCTGGATCTGTATAGAACTTTATTACCATTTTACATACATTGAAATTGTGGCCATATCTGTAATCTGGATCAGATCCAGATTAAACCTAGTTTAATGGTAGAGAGTGCGAGTTCAGACTTAGCTTGACCATTATAAATGAATGGCATTGGTTGAACATTTGATCATGTTTTGTGATGTCATCAGTGGGTCGATTCTCACCAAAACTGAATGGGAACATCGTTAGTTGATCACAGACCCGTCACAAAAAATTCAGATTGATCCGTCAATAAAAACAAAAACCAGGAAGTTGCTAACAGGAGGACAAACGTACAAGTAAATCCACAATGACGCTAATTCACACGAAACACACAATAAGGGTAAAGTGATGTTCTGCAGAGGAAGCATCCGCATTTCTTGTCTCTGGACCTGGACAACTTGACATCACATCCATCAATCAGGGTTCAATCAAATTCAAGGACCTTCCAGGACCAATTTGCTTAAAATTCAAGGCCCCAATGTTCCGACACAGCTTAAGACGGGAGGGCAACTTGTAAGAGTCACTTCGTCCATGGCGTCCACTTTTATCTGGACAAGCGGTTGTCTAGTCTACGTCAGATCATGCAATGCAGGGCATGAAACAGTAGGTGGCGTCGTAACAAACAAGTAACTTCTCTTTTCTCTTGCACATAATACAAGCACTTACACAATGACCCACGTCTGTTGAGAGGTGATTATCAAAAACAAATTTAAACTTACAAACTTTCAAGGATTTCAAGGACCCGTGGGAACCCAGATCAATGCAGGATGACGTCACATTGTCACAGTAGGTTTAAAATATGTCTTTGACATAAAGAATTATAAACATGGTGTGAACGTATTGAAGCTACGATGTGTCAAACTGTTGAAATGTGTTTCCCTCAGGGACTTTTCTTTTTAACTCATGATGAGCTGCCAATGTCGTCAAAGGATACAATTAGTACTTAAAGTAATTACGGATTCTTTTTTTCTATGATCTCAAATACAGAACATCTGTTTTATTGCTCAGACGATGAGTTTTGTTGAGACCTTGAGACTTTACCCTGAATCATCAAACGGAGCAAAAGTACAAGTGAGAGCAGATCATCCTTGATACGGTTAATGGTAAATTATTAATTCCTTATCACCATAAAAATTGTAATTGCAGTGGAGGTAGAACTTAAGTATTGAGACGTCAGCCGTGATTACAGTCCTTTCAAAATTATGAGTCACTACAGTGGATTCTACTCTAGAGACCTTCAAAATAAAATGAACTAAATGAAATCATGAAAATGGAAAGGTTTTGAGTGCTTTCAACTCCCACGTTTACTTCTGTTAGATTATGTTCAGGCTGGAATCTGACCGACCGCTAAGGTGGCTATTTTCAATCAGTATGCTTCACCTTAATACCAGTCAATTTTTGCAAAAAAGCCGTCTATAGACGAGGCAGAAGTGGGGGCCCAAATTAAGAGATTTAGCATCTGAAGTGGACAAACTGTGGATTTTTAAAAGACGAATAAAATAATGATAGTTTGAGACGTGATGAAATTTGGCTGCTTGGTAGAATAGCGACTCTTTCAGATTCTCACAATTTCGATTCCTTTGGTTACGCTTGGATTAAAAATCGTCTGGATGCCTGCTATGCTAACAGCTCCTCTGGAATAACAGTTTGCGACACTCTCGCAGGATTTTCTTTACCAAAGAAATCAATTTAAGGATTTTCTAAATCAATACTGAATCGCTTACAGCTAATCAAACTGCTAAGCTTCACCAGCGCAAATAGCTAAGCTCTAACAGATCTAACAGCTACGGTAACAGCTCAACCAACGCTAACAGCTAAGTTCCACTGAAATAAGTTTGCTACAATGTGGCGGGATTTATTAAGTAGCACACACTGAAACATCAACTCATGGTTTTTGTGAATCAATATCAAAAACATGTGACTCTTTCAGAATTGTGATACGATTCTGTTTTCACTTCAAGATTCAAGAAGTCTTTTCTACTCTATTCTATTCTATTCTATTCGCTAAAACACTATTAGAATTCTTGAATATCAGCAGAAAGTGACCATGAATAATATCAGTGTATGTATTTTTAAACGATCATCCACACACTCATCATAATACGCTGATTGATTTCTGTTCTCCTGCAGCCCGTACACACACGCACACACACACGAGAGAGATTACGCTCCGTAAGATTACATTCAAAATCAATGCAAAGTCATAAGTGACACAAAATCATTCACTTTTCAGTCCCTCGAGTAATAAATTACTAGCATGACACACACACACACAAACACACACACACACACACACACACACAAGGCTGGACAGTTCTAGCACGACTTGACTCGGCACAACAATACTTGCTTGTACTAAAATGTGGCCACTGATTGGTCAGTGGTCAATACTACTTAAAGTTTATGACATCGACTGTACTTCAGTACATTTTATATCACAGAGCCATGGTGGCTCAGTGGTAGGGCGAGGTGCCTTTCAACTGAAAGGTTGTGGGTCCAAGTTCTGGCTATATGTGTGAATGGGTGAAAACTGTAGTGTAAAGCAGTTCATGAAGACTAGAAAAGCTCTATATAAATACAGACCATCATACCAGCTCTTCTTCTTCTGATTTTTTTTTGGTAGTAACGAGTAACAAAGATAGTTAGAGTCAAAGTAGTGGAGTAAAAACACTGGTCCTACAGTCTGAACGCTGGTAAAATCACATTCTCTGTACACGTGTCGACATATATAGATGAATATTTATTGGAGTTAAAAAAAGCAGACAGAGAAGTGAGGAAGACAACACGGGATCCCAAAGTTGAAGTTCATCCAATCAGAAGTTGTTGTTTCCTGTGAGATTTTCAGCACAAACGAGAGAGCGACTAAAAGAAGCTCCGTTACAGTAAAAGAAATGACGACCGCTCAACTGCACAAACCGCTTTTTCCGCTGCAGGTAAGAGCTTGAGAGTCTGGGGACCCGCGGTCAACGCCACTAAAGCTCCTTTTCCTTTGTTAAGAGGCTCCTGCGGAGGAGAGAGGCCGGCTTTAATTGGATGAGCTTGTGTCTCCCTGCAGGTTTTGGGAAATGATTGTCCATTAGCAGAACTGTAAATCCTCCTCCAGGGAGCGCAGGGAGCCGCAGACGCGGGATGAAAAGCTTCACTGCTGATGTGATCTCTGAACTGTGGACTGTGGCGTCGCCACCGGGGAACATTTAGGAGCGAGAGGTTAACAAGTAGTGAAATCTCGCTGGTGGTCAGCAGGAAAACCTGCAGGACATAATATCGACTCTTCTGTGAGAGAATATTCCAGTATTTTAACAGAACCTTTTATGCTGATTGTGATAAATGAACGCTGGCTAAAATGTAAATGGAACACATCCATCATAATAAAGACGGATCCAACTGACGTCTTATAATTTGACTCATTTTGCCAAGAGCACGGGATTAAAATGAAGATTTATCATTATTTCTCGGGTCTGGTTGTTTGTCGTCACGATATACTCACACATTCTGAGCTCAAAGAAAAGATTTGTCAACGCCACTTTTCTGCCGTTTTATAAAAGACGGCAAGAGGTTAATGTGAAAATATGATCACATTGTAGAAAAGAAATTGCTATTATCTAATGTCGCTTCTCATCATGTCATCACTTCACCCTCTTACAAAATAGGCATCGGTATCGGTCAGTATCGGTTCCGATACTGGTCAAAAACACGGGATCGGATATCGGACAAATAAAAATGTAGAATCCGATATAATCCGTTATAAGCCGAGTCATGTTTGGGCCGTTTTGTTTCTTCTTTTTGGGGGAGAACAATATTTGTGACACAGTTGGAGAATGATGTCTTTGAAATGACTCAGCACAAATGAGTCATTAACAGCTTCATACGTTCATAAATGGTCCGATATTGACTGTATCGTATATAACATCGGTGTCAGTCGGTGCTCGAGTGCGTGACCTCGGTATCGGACACAAAAAAAAGTGGTATCGGGACATCCTTGTTCCAAAGACTCAAAATATCACATGTCCATGACGTCCAGTAGAATCAATTTATGGACCAAAACGCTTGTCGTGGATTGTTCGTACGATTGAGTTTTTGAGGCGGGGCTTAGCTACAGGTATTTAACATTCAGAGTGTACAGTGTTGGTGCTGAATCTCGTGACTGGACAGAACATTGTCATGATTGGAAACAATCAAAAGCACATTTATCTGATTCAAACAGCCAACTAACTAATTCACACATATAAATATATATATATATATATATATATATATATCATATGAGAGCGACTACTTACAGCTGCCAAACACAGGAGCCTGCATCAACACATCCATCCCAGTCAAAGATCGCATAAATCCTGATTGCTCCCACTGACTTTTGCAACTTGGAGACATATGGGACAAATTAGTGGAGTATTTGAGCCGCTTTTCCTCGCTGCTGTGGCGTTTTCTCCTCTGTGGCGTAAACCACGGTCAGCGTGAATATGTGTGTGTAATGGATAACAGTGTGTAACAGCTACAGAGGGAGCCGAGGACGGCTGCCTGCAGCCCTGCAGCTACCACATGATTGATGGCTTCATCTGCTGTACACTTTTTATTACACAGGCGCAGTTGTTAAGGGGCCACTTTAGACATCTTGGATATTCTCTTTTTTTGAAGAATGGGAGCTACACAGAGAGAGAGAGAGATAGAACAGGGCTTGGGGGGGTGTCGGTGCTGACAATTGTGTCAAGAAACAAGCTTTTTTTTGGTGAGAAAACAATCACCAAAACATTTTTGAAATTTCAAAAATGCACAAGACTTCCAACAGTTTCTTTTTCTTTTACACTTTCCTAAAGTGAAACACCCTGATGAGAAGTTCAAACACAGGTCACCATACATCAAAGATGTGAAAGAAATGGCAGCAACAGCTTTCTCTACGAGCCACTTGCAATTAAATGAAGTGTCGCCCCGGTCACTCACTGCTTCAGAAGGAGATTCCTTCCTCCAGAGTCCTCGGTGCTGCCACTCAAGCTCCACCTATGACGGACAGAAAAGGCCAAAAAGCCCCGAGTTACCCCTCCAGGCTAAGGATCTCTTTAGCTTAGCTGCTACGGAAACTGGAGATAAGCATCGGCTAGATGATCCTTGATGGAGAGTAACTGACTACTGTCTTACACTTCTGAAAGAAATACACATATATATACATATATGTGTATATATACATATATATACATATATGTGTATATATACATATATATATACACATATACATATGTATATATATATATATATACACATATATATATATATACACACACACACACACACACACACACACGTATATACACTTTGAAAGATCAAGCCATCAAAAAAAAGAAGAAAAAAGGTGTTTTGCAAATATAACCAGGGCAGATGCACTGCAATTATTTCCTAACATTACAAAGATTAAAATAATTCTGGATTGTAAAAAAAAATGACTAACTTTTAACTACATCTCTACATTTACAGTTTTACATTTATTGAATTGGCAATTGGCACTTTAAAGCCAAGCTACTAAAATTAAATGCAACCAGAAATTAGAGTCATTAGAGTGCAGTGAGAGACCATCAAGAGGGAAGAAATAACACGTCAAAGAAGGAAAGTGCAGGAGCAGAGAGTGCTCAAAGTGTTTAGCCGGTAAGTGGTGGTGAGAGACTTTTCGAGATAAGATTTTCTCCAACGAGACGAGTCTTTAAGAGTTTCTCGTCTTGCCGCTGCTCTGATAGCCTTAAGGAGCTTGTTTACCGCATCAAGGAATCAAAAGCGAGAAGAATCTGGACCGAGATTGTCTCGTCGTGTGCCAAGCCGTGTTTCCACCGAGTGAAACGGTTTGGTTTGGTACATTCCGTACCTTTCCATTAGGAATAGCACCAAAACAACCAGCCCCTACCCTTCCCTTCAGGGTAAAATGGTACGATACGGTCAGGGTGGCGCTAGAGCGGCGAGGCAAACGGGCATAAAAGACCGAGAAGGTGGAGCAGGAGGTCTCAGAGCTGAAATACTTTCTTTGGTAGTGACCAGGATGGACAGGATTAGGAATGAGCATAATTCGAGGGTCAGCTCAGGTTGAGATGGTTTGGTCTGGTGCAGAAGACAGAGCTGCCGGGCAAAGGAGGAAAAAAGGACAACGACAGTGGAGGTTCATGGATTCATGAAGGAGGACATGAGGACAGCTGGTGTCAAAGAAGACAACAAGATGATCCACTGGGGTGTCCCCTAAAGGAAGAACGTTTAACAACCATAGCAGTGAATTATTATCTAGTAGGATTTGATAAACAGATGACTGGAAGTAGAAAACATGAAAAGCTGTTGAATCCCAACTAGAAACCATACTCTCACGGTCATGTTGGACACACTAGATGAGGTACACCCTGGATGGGTCTCTAGTCCTTTATTTTTTTTTTATGATCCTCTGTTGCAACCCCCTAAAGGGAGAGGCCGAAAGAAGACTCACCAAACCAAACCATGATGAAACTGAAATCCTTCCAAGACCAAAAAAATGACATGAATTCTGTTAGCACACAAAGCCACACACATGCAGACAGTGTGGCACATAGTTTCAGCCAAGCGCGCCTAATCTCCTCTGAGTGCCAGAGTAAATCGAAAAACAACAGGATATTCATCAAAAGTCGAACAAAAAGACTCCACGTCAGGCTAATAAATGCCCTCCCATCGACCGCACGGCACATAAAAGCGCCGTCGACAGCAGGGTGTCGGTCATCTCGTCAGCGGGGGAAAAACACAGGGAAGATTTTTGATCTCGTAAACAACAAAATATCCCCATTAGACAGAGAGTGGAGACACTCCATTTACCCACTGAGCTTCCACACATAATTGATCCTGCGGTGTGTTTGGAATGGCTCGTAATTGATGGTAATTCAAATGAAGATGCTCTCGGGGGGAATGATGGAGGAGGCCACAGAGAGGCTTCACACACACACACAAACTGAACACTGGGCCGAGGTCGTTGACCTTCAACTATTTTGCTGTAGTGACACTGTGTGAGACACAATTTCATTTTCTAATGGAATGTGTGACAAATGACTATTTCAACGAGAATCCCCGTTACCTTACTTCAGCTGACAGTTACCGACGGCAGCTCCCACAACTTCCATTTAGTCCATCAACACGGTGTAATGGAAAAATATGGTAAGGGAATCTGTGTGGCCTCATTGAGAAGAAGACTCGCGAGCGATGATATTGCTTTTGGCCGGAAGCTTTGCCAAAAACAGCAGTCGTTAGCGAATCTTGGAGAACATCTCGATCAGTCCCCGCCAATGTATTATCATCCCTCTCATGGGCATCATCGCGGGGCCTCTGAGGTATGAATCTGGGAGTATAATGAACACAAATCACAAGACGATTGTGCGATTGTTGGCAGAGCATCCAGTGGAGTGGAGTTTCATGTGAAGATCACCTTCCCTTCAGCTAAAGACGGAACTGTGTGTCTGAACCTGTGGTAAACAGGCAGAACAGACCAGATAAGATCAGGGAACAGACAACGAGGTGATGGCAAGAGGTCTACCCTCTGATTACACTAATTAAATCCTACATTTACGGTCACGCGCTGCCGAGACTTGACTCCCCAACGTGTTAGAAGCTATTTTCACAAACACAAATACATTTTTAGAAATGGTTAATTAGTGTAACACAAGCACCGTCTTGACGCAGCAGAAACACACAAAAGCAAAAGTCGCTTATCCCACAACGAGTCCTGTTCAAATGACCACAGCATCAGTGTCGAGCATGTTCAAGTCGTTTGGAGGTCAGAGGTCAGAGGTCAGAACTGGAGCTGAAAGATTTGGGTTAAAACAAATAAATCAAATTGTGTTTTTTCCTCATCGATAATGCAATCGCGATATTAATTCACGAAGTTATCTTCTCCAGGATACCCTCAACATATTAGCTCCTCTGTACTCCACTGCAAGAGGAGTTTCCAATATGAATGCATGAATCTTTTTCAGCGCACAATTAAAAACAGAAACAGATTTAAACATTTAAAAACCTAAGTGGCCGCTAAGAAAGCCTTCGTTGTGGTGGCTCTTTTGAGTAAAGCCAAGTGTCACAGAGCCACAAAACAAACGTGCAGTGCAACAAATAGACCTCGTGGTAGAGAGGACAGATTACAACAATTAATAAGTGGTTTAATAAAAAGTGAAGCTTTCATTTTCTGTTTACTTTCTGTCAAACACGGTGCGGCTGTTGTTGCCAGAAGGGCTCGTCTCAGAATTTCAGAAACTGCTGATGTGAGATTTGTTCTTGGGTTTTTTTTTACACAAACACCTTTAGAAGAATGTTCTGAATAAGAGAAAACATTCAGTGAGCTGCACTTCACTGGGAGAAAATACCTTGTTGATGCCAGAACGTCAGACTGATTCAAGACAATAGAAAGACAATAGTAACTCAAACCAGGTGTTCTAACCTCTAACCTGAGACCACGATGGAAGCCACTCCTGACACTTAACTAGTCCTGTCCTGTGTACCTAATAAACTGGCTAGTGAGATAATGTCTTTTTATTTATCTTCTGGTACAGTGGAGCAGTTAAAGGCCCAACGGAATGGGAACTTGACTTGTGACCAAATGGGACGCCTTAATTGACCCCCAGAGAAGGAGTAGCCTTTAACTTCTGGTACAGTAACACAAACTTAAAACAATCTGCTGACCAACAACTGGTTAGTCTCTGACAAACTTGAATTCTAAATGCACAAATACTACGGTGGTTTGTGAGTGGATAATTGGAAGGTTATGGATGTCACTGATAGAAATATGAAGAGACAATTTCAGTGGTGGGCGAACACATTCCCGCAACTGACATCAGGAATTAGTGGAACGACAGAGTTTCGTAGTTTTCGACCATGCACATTTCAGAGGAAGCATCCAAGTCCACATTCCCATGCAGGGTGAAGTTATCGTCCCTCCTCACTCCCTGCTGTGCTTTTTGTTTCCCTCTGTAGCAAGTTAAGAGCTTCTACAACAAATATCCACAGTGAACATATTTCCTCATTTACATAATAATCCATTTCACATGAGCAGGCTGACTACGCTAGTGTGAACCTATTTATGCTGCTGAGGATTTATCAGGATGTTCTGAGCAGCAGAGCATGCTTTCCTTTAGGTTTCAGCAAGTGCGTTTACGCAGAGAAAAAATTAAAAACAATTGGACAGCTCACTGAACATCAGCTACAGCTTACTGTGATTATGGGAAGCTTCAGAAATCCTGAAATTCTTGTACCAGAAACATCCATCAATCACTTGTACGACGTTTGCAGAAAAGGGTAAAAAAAACAAACATTTGGAGAAGGAGAGACGTCTGCAACAAGGACCGTAAATCTAAGCATGACTGAGTTAAACTACAACCTTCAGCAAAGCTTTGACGAGAATGAATCATCAGCTGAATCATGACATAAACCCGTGTCACACCACATCACACTGCTGCCTGCTCACTAACAATTATTTTCATAATCCATTAATCTGTCAATTATGTTCCTGGTTAGTCAATAAGTTGTTTGGTCCATAAAATGTCACAAAACCCGGGAATGATTAATTCATCTTCAATTTCTGCCAAATGAAAATAAACTCACCTACATTTCACACAATCGACCTTTAAAGTACACATATTCATTACTCAACACATTATAACACTTTGTGTAAACCAGTTAACGGTTTTTGTGGTCAGGATTTTTCATGCTAACATTAGCTCACACATAGCTTAGACTGTTTGACACAGGAGTCACAGCGTTAGCCAAAAGGAGCGGAGCTATAAAGTCTCTAAAGCTCATAATGCTGAAAAACAGACGTGATT
This sequence comes from Solea senegalensis, assembly GCF_019176455.1. NCBI lineage: Eukaryota > Metazoa > Chordata > Actinopteri > Pleuronectiformes > Soleidae > Solea > Solea senegalensis. The sequence continues at coordinate 26,783,855 of NC_058027.1, read as the reverse complement.
TATGTTCACCACTGTTCCAAGTGAATGTTGTTGGTGCTTCATAAAAGAAAATAAATACACAGCTCAACTCCGTGGCATTTTTATGACGTGCTAAAGTAGCTGCTCGGTGCTGGAGCCACGTTGTGATTAGCTGGAACATCTTTAGGAGCACGTAGCAGCTAGCTTCTCCATGTGCTCGCTAGAAACTGAAACATGCCGGACATGCAACTGTTCACCTGAGTGTGTTAGTTTAAGAGGCAGCTCACAACACGACCATTTAACCTTAGCTATAAGCTGTGATTATCTTATGTTAGCGAGCTAACACGGTACGTTTTTACTCTGATGTGACAGCGAATATACCTTAACCTTTCAAAACACAATACTGCTTATTTTCACAAGATTTTCCAAGATAATTTTAACTATTTAAGGATTCTGTAATCATTCAAATTTAGCTAAATATTTAATCACCCATTTTTATGATTTGTTAAACTCATACTAACATAACAAGTCTTTTTCTATTGATTCGCATTCACATAGATTTTAAGACCTACAATCTGCTTTCTTTAGTTTCAATAGAGTTTATTTCTTTAAGTGTATTTTTTTTTTACTTTGTCAGCCATTTTCTTTTTTCAGTGTCAGGATGTAATGGTTTAGTCAATGTCACAATCTCGGAAAAACAAGAATCTTTGGTGCTCGTTTCTTGGTTGTAAGACAGAAAAGGCAGCAAACATATTCTTCTACACTCGTGAGCAGCTTTTAAATATAAACAATTGTCCATCGCTTCACATTTATGCACTAAAAAGTAACGTCTCCACAGCTTTTCTATCGAAAAATTAGCTCAGAATGTCTCGAGTATTTCATAAAAATGATGAAAACGATAGATCCATATTCAGTGAACATACCCCAACCTTTAAACCTGCTTATTTTATCAAGATTTTTTAAACCAAATTTTAAATACTTGGGATTTTGTAACCATTAAAATTTAGCTGAATGATCTATAACAGGTTTTTATGATTTGTCAAATTCACAACACATCTTTTTCTACTGTTTTGCATGGATCTTAAGAACTTTAACTTTCACATTGTCCTGAAACCGGTCCCATTAGCATCACAAGAAGAAACTATGAGAAGCACTCACGCTGTCTATGCTCAGCCTGCTATCGCTCGTCTTAGTCACACCTCACATTTACACTCTCTCTGAATCAAAGTGGACATGAAATTTGCAAAAGAAAGTTGAGATTCCACCACATTAATATTTCAAAACCAACCTCCAACTTGGAGGGCACCTGTCCATGAATAAAGGGAATAATACTGTGCATCAAGACATCGGGTTGATGGTAATTTTACATTGTTGGCATCTGATTTGCACGGTGTCACATCTTAATGAAGCCCCATTCTTCGGCAGAAAAGCCATGTGAGGACACCTGACACAATCTGAAGGCAGTTCTGTAAAATTCTCTTTGAATAAATGTCTCGTCTCCCCAGGAAACATTAATTAATCATCTCAGGACCGGTTCAGACTCCTGCCTATTGTCCAATGCATGCTGGGAAACCTGTCAGCACCTATGACCCTTTCCAGAATGAGTGGAGAGGAGACGGAGGTTCTTTGTCTTGCAGTTAGTGATTCAAAGTATCAGCTCTGAAGGCAAATATTAACCTTTAATTATAGAAGAACCAGCAAAAGGTTGATTTCTCAGAGCACATATGAAATACATTAGTGGCATCACACACTCGCCCTGCTGTCTCCTTAACATCCTTGATGCCTTTGCATTTTTCTGTGCACCCGACTGAGTGGCAATGTTGCAGGTCATGAACGGAAATATGCCACAGGATATGAGAGGAAAAGTCAAGAACATACCGGGCTGGAAAAAAAAGGGGGATTTTGTTTTTATTATCGGAAATTTCCTGTGCAAGAAAACCATCTCGTGCAAGAGAAGCCACAAGCTGCAGCTGAGCTCAAGCATGAAGGGATTTGGATGTAAAGATGGAAAAGCTCAGCTGTGGTCCAATTCAACTTTTAAATTCCTGTTGCAGCAACTCCGCTCCTCTTTTTCTCAATGAATGAGTTATTTTAAGTCACTGGAGGACTGTCAATGAGGAACACCGGAGCGCAGGAAGTCTCAGCTTAAGTGACAGTAGATTAACACTGGCTGATTAAAAAGAACTGAAGGTCTTTATTGAAATAAAACAGAACGTGGAAACTGCAGCGGTGTAAAGGAGTTACTGACATGAGTTACTTAAATTTACTTGAATCAAATACCTAAATGACTCTAAATTTACCAAGCTATATGAAGAAAATTAGTTTTCTTTAGTTTCAAGAAAGTGTATTCCTTTAGGTGTTTATTTTTGTATTTTGTCAAACATTTTCTTTTCATTGTAGGTGATGTAAGGGTTAAGCCAGTGTCACAGTCTCACAAAAACAAGCATCTCGATACCATCGCAAGTGTTTTCTTCTCGGTTGAAAGTCAGAAAAAGCATTTTAAAATGTGCATTACATTCAAACTATCGGCTCCATTGCCACGCTGCACACAGGAAGTAGCTAGTTTTACGCTAAAGACAGACCGAGGCAACAGCAACACTGTGCTAGTAAAGTGAGACGACTGCAAACAAGTTGAAGTTTGATGGAAAACAAACATTTTACTGCTCGAAAAACCCGAGATAAACGCTTCTTTTCCCCGTCCGCCTCGGCTCTGCTGCTGTATATGCACAAACGCTCCCTGATTCAGATCTGATAAGTTCTGCTTGACAGAGCCCGATGTTAGCCCAGAAGCAGAATAACTTGAACAACAACAAAAAGTTACGCACTGCAGCTTTGAACAGATGTAGATTTCAGTATGTTAGCTTAATGCTAAAGGTACCGTGTGTAAGACATAGAAATAATCTAACAAACACGGACGAACACTTCAACGCTCACCTCTCCCTTTCCCAAGTGAGCCAGAAAACTACGGTGGCCTCCATGTACCAGAAAGGATGGAATTCTTCTTCATCAATGTTGTGAGCTTCAACTTCAAAACACTGAATCACATGCTCTTGCTTGTTTGCTCTAGCTAGCTAAAACTATCATATCCTTTAAATAAACGCCACTCACTAATGTTGCCTCATTAGTTTAATGTTATGCAGGTTAATTTAATCCCCAATAAACTGTATTTAAACATTCTCCATCAATATTTTAATCTCAACATTTGTTTGTTTTGAGTTACCTGCTTCATGAGAGGTCACTTCCTGGTTCAGGTAAAAGCAGTAACAAAGGGGGGAGGAGACTTAAATACTGGAGTCAGCTGATTGGGCTGTACCATGTGTTGGTATGGGGGGTAAGTTTACTCCTCATGAGACATTTAATTTGTCATGGGTCTGTTTTTGTTATCTTCAGTTATATTTATTTGACCTCTTTTAAAGCTAGTTTCTGATTTTTTTTATTTTGTATTTTTCAAATAATTAGGGTTTTGTCTTTTCTTCGTCCCTCATAAGCAGTAATGGTTTTATCGTTGGGAGCCGAACTGTTGTGATCGCCCCGCTTTCTCTCTTAGATCTACGACCTTGTTTCCGCCGCTTCAGGACATCATTATTTTCTGAAAACCTGTTCATGTTTTTCATTTGTGTGTGAAGTCACAACAATCATTTGCTTCAGTGACTTATATGATATTATATTTCCATTTCATTCCATTAACCGCCCCCCCATGAGCCACGGCAACAATTTAATCATGAATGCATTGCGACGAGTAGAGCTGTAATCTGTCAATTATTTACTACATTCATCGATTAGATGTTTGGTCCATAAAATGTTGATCAGTGTTTTGTGAAACTCAAAAATGATGTTTCTCAAATGTCTTGTTTTGTCCACAAAACAAAATTGATCAGTTTTAAGGATTCATCTTTTACACACAGCAAATAAACCAGAAAATATTCACATTAAAGAAGCTGAAAAATCATAACTTTAACTATTTCAATTGTGTTTTTCATTCTTTTTTGTTTTCTTTTCTATCAGATCGTGCCAGACATGCGACTGTTCATCTGTGATCCAGAGTTTGTTTGTTTAAGAGGCTAAAATGATGACATTATGACCAAGGCAGCTAACTAAGCTAACAACACGACCATTTAACACTAAGCTGTGCTTAGCTTATGTTAGCTAGCGAACACAAACACAACATATTTACTGTGCATGAGGTGCAGTGGGTTAAAAGGGATTATTGTCATTATTTTGGATCATGTCTAACGACATGGCGAAGAGACGAGTTGCCTTACTTAGTGCCATCTAGTACCATTGTTCTCAAACTCTGGCTCACAGGTGAACAGTCGTACCAGTGGTACGCAAGCTTCCTCTGATGGTACCCGGAGGAAAATCATCACTATTGTTGTGCGTAGAAAATAATAATAATAACAATAATTAGATCTCACGCTCCATCTTAATCTAAATCATACCAGTTTCTGAAGTATAATCTGTATTATGTATTGAGTATTATGTGAGGAAGAGGAGGATGATGAGAGAATAAATCTGCCTCCTGTGACTTTGAAGTATTCATCAAAGACTTGTCGTCTGGCGGTGCAAACACCCCGCACAAGACAATCCAGACTCTTTCTGTGTGTCGTTGCACACTGGTGGAATGACGTACCGAGCACGACCAGAACTAGGGGGCGCCCCAAGAGCATCTTCTGTCCTCGCACCTTACCTTTACCCCCCTTGCCTCCACCTTGGCACTCTCACCCTCTGTCAGTCCACTAAATGCTTCGATGTAAATGTATTTCCACTGCGTTACTTCAAGAGTAAACTAAACAGAAGTTCTGAGTATACGCGGCATCGCGTTCCCTCGGCCGTGTGACGTCAGCTGCCAGAGTTCTATTCTCTTACCGCTATAACGCCATCAACACGCCATAATCACACAATCACATCACACACACACAAATCTGCAAACGCCGGCCTACGCAACACATCATTAAAGCCATCGATTTGACATCAGAGTGAATCATGAGTCGGCTGAGAGGAGGCCTCCACTTGGCCGCGTCGGTTTATTGACAAAAACCTTTTACAGAGGAGACGCGGCAGCACCTCGACACTGAGCTGACCATTATCCTATTGGCTTTTCCAATGAGAAAATATCCACATCAGACAAATCGGAGATGATAGCAATCTACCAAAGAGACGTGAAAAGAAAATTGTACGCTCTCCTTCCTCCAGTGGATTACTATCAAACTCTCCATCGACACATGCTAATGGCCCCCGCCGCCATACGTCTGCAGGACGAAATGGTTTGGTCCGTCAGTGTGTTGTGACGTCTCAACGGGGGGAAACAATGAGCTGCAGTCTTTAACGGTCGTCATCTCCTTCAACTTTGGACGACATACACGAGAAATAGGAATCATGGCACAGTTAATTAGCAAGTAACGCATGGATAAGCGGCAAAGGAACCTGGCTCGTGACCACAGGGTTGCTGGCTTAAGGTCGTGCCAGGTCAAGGACTGGGCTTGGACACTCCAAACTGGGGATGGGGGGGACACAGGAGGCGCATCCGGTGCTATGTCAATCATCTGCTGTGGCGACAACTACACTGCAAAAACTGATTTTCAAGAAAGTAAAATAAGTTCTTCTAATTCTTCTCTGGTTTTTTTTTAAAGCCTTAAAAGAATGTTATATTTCTTGACTTTGTATTAATCAGATATTACAGCTTACTTTAAGCTTTAGTTACCGTACATTTTAGTCAGGTTTTCCTCACTTCAAGGTCTGAAAGTGGCTGCAGATTTAATATTTGAAACAAGAACATATATAATTACAACCATAATAATCATGGTTGTTTTACAGCTGGGACATATAGTAATGTGACTGGACTTCAAACACAACTGATTATTTCATTCTTTATCGTTTCATTTATGTCTGACAGAAAAATATTCATCACATAAAATTTGTTGGTGGATTTTTGTTATGCTAAAAGAAATGTGTAAACCAAAAAATGGATGGACATTCTATGAGACACTGAAATGCATAAATCTAAAGATTAGGCCTGAATAATTCTGTCTCTGAAAAATGGTGATGATGATGATGTTCCCACACAACTAAACTGTGTCTCAATTACGTTTAAGTATTTCCGCAAAGATAACGATGTCATTATTTACTGACAGGCAAATTAGTGTAATGAGCTTTAAAACATTTGTGGCAGAAATACATAAATGAGGGCGATGATAGAAATTTCCTGGTTATGAACGTGGTTCAGTTAAAGCACAGTGGTCACTTTTAGAAAAGGATTCAATGGAAACCAGAAAAAAAGAGGTAAAACTTAGCCTTGATAATAGCAATATCCTCAAAGTAAGTCATAATTATGAGATAAAATGTGATATCTCATAATTTTGACTTTTTTATCTCATAATTATGACTTACTTTGAGGATATTTTATTATAAAGGCTAAGTTTTACCTCTTTTTTCTGGCAGAAAATTGGCCACAGGATTCTTTTTTCAGGTAAAAAAAAAAAATATTGGATGTCCTCATAGTGGTGATAAAAACACACCGTGTCTTGTGTCAAAAACAAACCTTATCTGAGGGGAAAATTTGTTCCTAACAAAGTGTAATTCGAGAATGCATTTTGGACGCGCACACACACACACAGATAAAAACACACAGTACTTGGAAGTCCTGCTTGTTTATCTAGCCTTTCCACCAACGCGCCAACATCTGCGTTTGGATGTCGAGCATCATAATCTGTGTGTGTGTGTGTGTGTGTGTGTGTGTGTGGTCTACTCCGGAATCAACAGTGGTCCAATACTGGTCAAAATCATTGGATCAGATGTCAGAAGAAGAAAAAAGTCATATTTGAAAACCTTAAAAATCACTTAACTGAGTGCAGACTGTGAATAAAATGACATAAAAACTGTTTATTTCTTCTTTACACAGTTTAGAACACCAGATTTTTTAAATAAATAAATAATAAATAAATAAATGGCTGGTTATAGCTGGATGGTAATAGATCAGCAGCACAATATAGGTTGTAAAACGTCTACATGACGGGGGTAGAGTGGCTCAGTGGTTAAGACCGGTACTCCTCCCCTGGCTGAACGCTACGTCCCTGACGTCTCGTACAAATGGGTTGTTAACAATAAAGTGTTTTAAAAGATAAAATGTGCATCAAGACAATATCAGCACTGCACACATGGTTGTAATTTCGGTATCAGACACAAATTAGCGGCATCACGGCGTCTGTGATCTCAAACTCTAAGGTTAGTTGAGGGTGCAGCTCGGTTTTAAAGTCCCCATGACGTCAAAATCAGCAGACAGAGAAGAGGCGCGCTGCCTGCTGTATATCCTGCCATGGATTTGATCACATGGCTATGTTTTGGTTTCCCCATCGCTGTGAACACTCGGTCACTGATTGCAGGAGACAACAGTTCATTAACATCGTCCGGAATGGCTGGATGGTAACGCAGCAGCAGCACGAATGGGTTTTTTAACAGATAAAACGCCTGCGTCGTTGCTGATATCAGTGCTGGAGATGCTCACGGTTGGAATCTCGGTATTGGACATGAAATAACATCATCACGGCGTCCGTAATCACGACCTCAAAGAGCTGTTTGATGGACGTCCCAATAACTTCAGAACAAACCTTATCACGCTTTAATCACATGTTACTTAAACATCAAAAGGGCTGTTTTTTTTCCCCAGTTTTCCCTTTCAGATGTCATCACACTGGCTGTGGGGGTTTGGTGACTCAGTTTTACTCGAGGGATTAAACCAAGTTCAATCCAATCAAGCGCCGCGTGATTCTTCGATTTCCCACCCCGTCACAAGCTGACATAACATTCTGATCTGGTCTCTCCCTCCTCAGTGTGTCACCCCATGTGACCTCACCCCTGACATTTCCTCATCCTCCTCTTCCTCTTCTCTTAACACCACAGATATATAGAGGAGTTCTTCGGCCATTTTTAGCTACAGTATGTCGTCGTGTCCTCTCTGTAGCTGTCGACGCCCAGTTAGCACCATCGGCTTCTCCAAACGCAAATCAATATTGTGACAACACACTCGCAGCTTATCTGATATACATAAACATGCAGAAGCTGCTAGAGCCAGGTCAGGTCCTTTATCAGGGGAGAAACCACACGGATTAACGGGATTAAATAAGTTCCTGGAGAAAGAAGTTCCACTCTTTAAGAATTAGTGACACCCACTGGTGACACTGCTGCTACAGAGGAACATTGACGTGTGTTTTTCATAAAGCACCCACGTGTTGTAATGTGACAAAGCTGCAGATGACGACGCCCGTGTTTCAGAAAATTCCTGCTTTGGGAGCAACCGTTAGCCGCTTTCTGTGGAAGGGCTGAGAGCGTGAATAAACTGGAAAGAATTCTCTTACTGAAATCTGTGAGGACATGTTGCCGATCCAAACCCATGAGCACAGGAGTGCAAAGCGGCTTCCTGACGTGGACTTCAGTCCAGGGGTTCTGACAAAAACGTCTCCAAAAGAAATTGTGTAGAAATTCCTTCCGCCGGCTCCCGAGTGGAATCGGCAACTAATGTCTGCGGGAGCTCGATGGAGAACTCAGGATGAGTCATTTTCAATAATCCACACTGAGTTTGCTGACACCACCATGCTTACAACATCTGCTGTTTTCATAATCCTGCTACACAACAGTCACTTCTTATATTGAACTGATCAGCTCAGCTTCAGGAGAACCGTCTCGGTGTTACGCTAACGAGAAGTTCTCAAGCCAAATCTTTGACCCATAAGTAGAAGAAGGCGACGTATTGAGCTTGGTGTGTTTCGGTAAGAGCCGAGTGTCAACAGCCGCGTTTCCACCGAGTGGAACGCTTCTGTACGATATGTCATTTTTCTGTTTCCATTAGGAAAGTTTGTTCAATGTTCCCGCCGTCACTCGCGGTACCAGAGTAATAATAGTACGGTACGGACCGGCTCCACCCACAAGACTCAGCTGATTTCGGGTGACTGAGGGCGTTACCATTCCAAACGTACTGTGAAGGAAACACACGCGACGCAAATTGAAATTGTGAATAAACTGGTTTAAAAATGGAATATTCCCAAAGCCTCTGATGACACATCATAGTACTTTTCTTTTTTATTTATTGTGATGTGAGAGTCTCTCCATCTGCTTTTGTCGTCTCCAATTTGTTTGCGGTTCTGCTAAAACACTTTTGTCTGCCCGTTCGCTCGTAAATGAACTCGCCTCTTCATCCTCTGCTGCGATAGTCCCATCAGATTGTTTTTCCCTCTCTGTAGGAAATGACTACAGAGCGAGATAGAGACCGCCGGGGCTTCATCTACGAGAGAAAAGAGAAGCTGAGGAAATGTAAAAAAGGTCCTGCAGGGAGGAGAGCGAACGCCGCGCACCTTAATGACATCGCCGCGTCAAGCTGGATTTCTTTCTTTTTTTTTACCTTTAATCAGTTTGTTATGAAATGATTTCCAGGTACTAAATCTTTGTCACGCCTCGGAAATAATGAGCTGAAAGGTGAGACGTCAGAGGAAAACCCACATTTATGTTTAATAAGAACAAACCTGCGCTCGTGGGACAAGATACAGTGACATCTGTGGATCCCTACTGTACATGTATAGAATACTGTAATATTTAAACTGCTAATTTAGTCATTTCATTTATCAGTGAGACTTTCTGTTGTGCCGGGTTCAGACCATGTTCACTGGTCTGAGAGCATGGGTTTAGTATCCAGGCCATACCATAATACCGAGGCAGCCTGTGGAGATAGAACTCCAGTAATACGTAAGATGTAGATGCAGAGTGAATTTATATGACACCAGTTTTCTATCAGCAGCAGCTCAGCAGTTATCTACCTGACACCAGCACACACACACACACACACACACGTCCTCATGACATGAAGAAATAACTTCTGTCAGTTTCTAATCACACACACACACACACACACGTCCTCATGACATGAAGAAATAACTTCTGTCAGTTTCTAATCTCACACACACACACACACACACACACACACACACAGCACACGTCAAATCGCACTCTCCCCGTGGACGGCACTTTAGTATTCATCCGTCCACGCGGAGGTTTTTACGCCGCGCCGCGCGTTGAATGAAACATGTGGAAGTCGTGTTGATGATCGTCTTTCATGCGCGCGAGGCTCTTCTCTCCTCTCCTGTATCATCATGTCCGGTCCTGCTCGTCTCTTCCCCCTCGTGTGTATTTTTAAATCCAAAGATAAAACGTTCAACACCAACAAATGTCAAACGAGTTCACGCGCTGTTGAATAATGAATCCATTAATACAGTTCTAGAGGAGGGGAACGCGTTATCCAAAAGGTTCGGTCTGTTTCACTAAAGTGCGAAAGCGGACAGATTTCTTACCTGGTTTTTGGGGGTTTGAACACGAGCCTCAACTTTTCCCGTTTTGTCTTTTTTAGCTGAAGAAAGTTTGCAGTTATTTAAACACATGTTAACATATTCTGCGATAGTGGAAGCGCGTACATGTTAAACAACAAAGGCCCTAGGATTGAGCCTTGGGGGACGCCACTGGTCATTTTTATCTGCTCGGAGATGATAATAAAAAAAAAAGACTAGAAACCTTCCTACCTTAGTACCTGAGCACTTTGAGATGGTGAGGACTTGAACCGGCAAACCTCCGGTTCCAAGTCAAGTTCCTTTTCTCTGAAAACAGACCTTTAACATGATATAATGGTAGAGGAAAAAAACAATATGGCACTGTACCCTCACCTCGATGCCAAATATCAACATGTCCACACTCCTCATGGGTCATGGAGTAAGAACATGAAGAACGAGGGCCACATGAAGAAAAGTCAACTGTAAAAAAAAAAAAAGGAATGCAAGTCATCCCAATCCGGAACTTTGAATCCATTTCAGGGGCGTTTCGTTATCTTCAGTTGCACAGATATCACTACACACTTATAAGCAATCGGATTCTAGCCCGTGTGTCGGAGACCAGGTGAGGATCAGAAGAATCAGATGAAAACAAGTTTCACCGACGGCAAGAATACAAAAATATTTCCCTCTAAGATTTGGATAAACTGACCCCATTTCAGCAGTGTGTGTGCGTGTGTGTGTGCGTGTGTGTGTGTGTGCGTGCGCCCACCATCATTAACAGCAGTGGCCAGAGATGCTGTGGAGAACTGCTAGATCTAAGACAGTGTGCCTGTCGATCAAAACAAACACTGAGCGCAGCACTGCACACACGCACACACACACACTTGCGCTGCGCACACACACAGAGAGAATCTAAATACACCACAGTTCCCTCACAACGTTACTATTTAAATGTTGTGTTGTTTTTAAACCTTTGTGTGTAAACACCAGTTTAAGAGTCACTGTTTTTGTTATTTCATTCGTTTTCATGAACTATAATAACCTCGGTTGATATGAATTGATTTGATGAAGTACCAGATTTTTTTATGGGAGGTGAGAAATTTCATACTACAATCTGTTTTCACTCGTGTTCCTGCTGCAGCTCATGTTTTCAGCGCTCGCTGATTCCCAGCACCACGGGAGGGAGGCGGGGGAGGCTGGGGGGGGAGGCGGGGACGCAACACACAGCAAAGTCAGCACCGACTTTATGTGTCAGTGACTCACAGAGTAACCTCACTTCACTTCAAAGCACCTGTACTTTCCCTGTGAGACGGAGACAAAAGAGACGGAGATCAAAAACACGCTCGGCACCAGCAGGATTTCACAAAAACAGGCGCTGGGTCGTGTCGCTGATTAAAACTTCCCCCCGTGTTTCTACAACTTCATCAGCATGTTAGCTTTAGCCCGTTCATCAATCTGCTGACAGCGCTGTTTCCACGACACATGGAAAAAAGTATCTTACCTTATTAGAGATTACCCTCCGTCAGCCGACCTATCGTGCTACGCCGCCGCCGCGATACGACAGCAGGATCAACGCGAACTGTAGATCAGTTAAAAGCACTTAAAAAATCCTGAAAATGTGCGTTCAACTCCAACATTTAGCAAAGGAAATGTCTAACATCTCGTTTCAGTCTCATCTGCGCGTTTCGCCGATATCCAGTGATAAAGGCAATATCGGCCGATATCGATATGACACTGATAATATCGTACGTCCCTAACCTTAACTTAACAGAACAACTATCGCGCTGTTTTTAAAAATGCTGCTCAAACAGCTTAGTTTCCTTTAAAAAAACGTCAGCGTCTGTCTGTCTGTCTGTCTGTCGGTGCAGCGGAGCATTACTGGGCTCGTTACTGGGCTCGATACTAAGACGCGGCGTCGACAGACCAAACACTGATCTGCTCAGATCAGAGAGTGTCGTCACTGGAAGAGTCGCGAGTGCGACGTCCGACACAAGAATCAAAGCCAACGATGTTAAACTCTGGATCAGTTAAAAAAGAAAAGACTTAAAAACGCAAAGAAAACGTGTTAATCTGCAACATTTAGCAAAGCAAATGTCCAAAATGTCAACATTTAACAGAGGAGTCGATCGTGAGCCGACTCGCGACCACTGTACGGAAAATGATGCCTGATGGAGTAGAGTCGTGGCGTGGCGTGCCGCGCTGGAACTGGATCGTGTCAAAGTGGCGTTACACACCACAGACGTGTTCCCTCGCCTGCTGACCTGCTAAATCCGGCTCCTTTAAAACCAACGTGTGCGTAAACAAGGATTCCACCGGGCGTCTGCTGCTTTCATCTAAATCAGACTCTCGGGATTGAGACCAAACAGAGTCTGAAGGACGTGGCTGCGTCGTGTGATTTGTCTTTTATTTATTTTCTTGTCCTCCGCGGCGGCGGCGGCGGCGTGCGGACCTCGCAGGTAGAGCTGGATCTCAGCTGACAGAAAACACACACACACAGAGTCAGAGGCACGAGCAGCTGTGTGTTACGGTGCCAGGGCGAGAGTCTGGAATCAATTTACACCCAGTTATCCACGCAGGCAACTCGGCTGCTATTTTATTTAGTCAATTAAGAGCTTCTTTTGGGGGTTTTTTTCTGGCGTGTTAAGCGGGGTGAAGTCGGGTCTTGCCACTTGGTGTTGCACGGATGCAAGTACGGGCACGACGACAACTGTTCCAAACAATTTCACAGCTCATTACGGAGTTGACGGACGGGTTAAAAAAAGGAAAGGGGAGATTTCTATTTTCCCGTCTGAGAAAGCTCATCTGCAAACATGGACGTGCAGGGAGCCGAGCGCAGACCTGACCGGAGGGAAGAGAACTGCACAACTGATGATTTCCTGCAGAAAACTGTGGCCTTTGGCTGCCGGCCCAGTCCTCCACAGTGGCTGCTCTCTGTCGCTCCTTCCTCTTTAAATGTATGTGTGGAAACTCCGGCCTGAGCTGGAAAGACTCTTTCCCCCAAAAGGCTTGTTGTGTTACTCTCACTGGAAAAGTGGCTGTTTTTAATAGACATTATAAAAAGGTGAAAGGGTTGAGGGTTAGTGTGGATGATGGAGTCTGTGGAGCCACAAAACTTCAGGCTGATTTTGTAATAATAATGAAAAACAACAACAGCGTAGTAATTCTACTGCAGGATTCTGTCTAAACTCGACCGTACCTGAGAGAAAACACGCCGAAGCCGACAGGGAGAATGATTTTTGTGTTTGGCGAGGCATGTCAGAAATATGCTGAACAAAATAACAAATGACTAAACGCAATAAATCCAGCTCGACTTCCAACTGTCAGCCAAAGATTAAAGATTCTACAGTCGGCGTCTCGTCGTCACCTTTCAACGTCTTACCTCGCTGACCTTCGATCTGCCGGTTCCAAACTCCTGACCCCCCCCCCATCACCAGAACCAAGCACCGAACCCCGCCCTCTGGAAGTCCCTCCCACTACAGACTTTCAAAAACACACACCTGCTCAAAGTGCACTGACTCAAAGGTACGACTCGTCAAGTGGAAATTTGTGGGCTTATGAAAATGAGATACGTAGCCGATAGCGGTTTCTAATAAGATAAGATTCTTTTTCCCAGCCAGGATTTCCATATTTCAGCTCAGTCCCAAGCGGATTTTAAGCCCATACCCTGGAAAGAGTGCTCCGTGGACATGGTCACCATGGAAACCACTGGCAAACCCACTGGACATACAATATGGACATACTGGCCGGGTACTGACACGTCTTATTCCTAATGGGAACACAACAAAGAACACGTAGCACAGCACGCGGCTAACACGTGCTTTCCATGTTGATAAAATGTCGTCACGATACAAACGTACGAACCGTTATTTCACTACAACTTTCCCTCCGACCTTCTCCTGCTTTTCTTCAGACGTCATTTCAGGTGTCGTTTGTTCAGCGTTTCTGTCAAAACGTGCTCATCTCTAAACAACCCAACATCAGGTCTTAATTAGTGCTAATGAATTCAAATTAATGCGACCACAGCTTTGCTCCCCCCCAAATTAAAAAAAGATTTACAGACAGACACAAAGTGTTGTGGCCTCGGCAATAATTTGCGGCACGTTTGGGAAGTCTGTTAGCCTCAGAGTTTAGACAAACAAAATGTCAAAAGCTTTCATGAAGTGGATTAAACCGGATCACTCCCATCAATTAAGTCTCCACAGCAAACTAGACCTTCATCGCTCTGAAAACCACTCATTAACCCACTTCAAGTCTTCGATTCTGTGGTCACAAATGACGGCAACATAATGGATTCATTCCTCGGTAGTTTTGACGACCTGACTTTGACCTCGCTTTTGTTTCCCCACCTCGTATTAATGTGCACTTTGGTAGAAAAACACATTAATGCAGGCCAAGTGCCATCAGAGCACAATCTCAATAAATGTGTAAATGAAATGTGTACATTGTGAGGATGCAATCGCTGTCTGGACGCACAGTCACTTTCCTTTTCATAAAGTCAACTCTGGACTTTGAGCAGACGGGAAAGTTTCACTCGAATGAGTCTCGTCCACATTAAAAGTCCTTATTTTCTACGTGAATGTCGAACAAAACGGACCCACATTCATTTTTCTCAACGATACCAATAATACCACGATAAAGTGATTGTTTAACAGAAGCCAACTGGTCATGTGACACCCCCTCCACGTCATGTCCGGTGACGGGTAAACGCGGAAAAAGAAAGTGTTTCCGTTACACTTTGGCGAAAAACTTTCACGTTTTATATCGACACGTCTGAAAAACCACCAGCGTAAAAATGTTTTAACGATATTTGAGATGTTTTTCACTAGTTGAAATAGAAAAGCCTGCCCTCTGGTGGTGAGTTAAGAAGCACACGCTCCTGCAAAAATGATCAAAACGCAAGTAAATCGACAAGCGGCGCCAACATTAGCATCAGTAAAATCTAATTTATTGAACAGTTTATGTACTAAACGATCTCCTGCACAATGTTAGCATCGCAAAACAAGAGGAAATAATCCTTTGCATTTCAATAAAATACTGTATTTATATATTCTGCCCTCTAGTGGTAGGGAAGCTCTCTACAGCAAACATTTTCAACTTTAAGCTGTAAAATATTATATTTATCCTTTATCATAGTGTTTTAATTATATTATTTCCAGGTTTCTTTGCTCCATGTAACAAATAAAGTGAATCGTTTTAGTTTGTGGACAAAACCCACAGAAATGAGGTTCTGCCTCATTAGGACCAGGTTTTTGGTCTCCATGAGGACAAGGTCAGCGCTTGTGCCAGAAAATGTCCTACCAGACACAAAAACACACTCACACAAACAAGAGTTCATGCAGCAGCTTGTACATTTGTGAGTCAGCTGTAGATGAAAGTTTGTGTAATCCCTAATTCCAGCTTCACACCCCGACAGCTTTCTCTCTCCCTCTCGCTCCCTTTAAGCCGTTTAATTTTCAACATTTTCTTCCCCTCCTTAAATCTCCAAGACCAAAAACACAGGCATAAAATCTAATGTCACAATTATCCCGACCACAATTCACAGCATTCACTGCAATAACTGGGAGGAAAAGAATGGCGTTAATCTCAGGAAATTAGATCACGTTCTCTTTTATTTTGGTGACAAGCCAAAGAGTTAGAGGGAGAACACGATGTTTTAGTGAAAAATAAGAATCTCACTTAGAAATGTGCTGTTGGAGTAAGTGGAGAGATGCAGGCTCCCCCTAGTGGCACAAAATAAATCACTAGGACTGCATGCTGGCGAGTTAAGTCGCCTAGTGTGAAATATGCGTCATCACAACGTCCTGTTTCGGTGATAAAAGTCTTTCGGTGGAAAACAGAAATATTTTGGTGGCTGAATTTTTGGAGTACAAATACTTCATCACTGTACTGCGAGTACCAAATTCACACATGTGTACTTTACTTTGTCATTTATATGTACTTTTACTCCACTACATGTCCTCTAACTTTATTTGGTTGTAACGAGTAACAAAGGTAACCAGAGGAACAGTTAGCATTATGGTCTGTAGTGCTGCAACATGGGGTTAAGTGTCTTTGCTCAAGGACACATACAGACTACCAGAGCCAGGAATTGAACCCACAAGCTTCTAGTCAGCTACCACTGATCCACCATGGCTCCATCCTAACTCTGACACTTAAGAACAGAAAACATCATAAACTTTAAGACTCTTACTTGAGTAAAAAAAAAGAAAAAGACTTTAACTTCTACCAAAGTCGTTCTATGCTAACATAGTTTTACCAGACTGCTCAAAAGTGACTGAGTTTGTTAAACTCTAATTCTGGTCTCAGCTGGGTTTTTTTTTATAGAGCAAGTCACTCAGAGAAATCTTGTACCACAAGAATGTCATCATCCTCCTCCTCCTCCTCCTCCTCCTCCTCTTCATTATCACCATCACTGCCACTCTTCCTCAGCATGCTGCTGCCCTTTGTTACAGCTTCCTCCTCCTCCTCTTCATCATCATCCTCATGTCATCCTCTCTGGAGGACACTGAAGGTGAGGAGAGACACAGCAGCGAGGTGTCTTCACTACATCAGCTCACATTCCCTCTGCGTCCACACAGAAATCACAGCTGAACAGCTGTGATTTCGTTATCAGGACGTCATCGCGACTAATTCAGACATCAGGAAAGTGTAACGCCGCGAGGGACGGCTGTCGAGTTAATGACACGGAAATAAACTGAGATTATTCTCACATGATTTCGTCTCCTCACTGTGATTTAAGGCAGAGAATTAAAGCTGCAGTACGTAGATCATGAGGGATCATTTACGGAGTGGAAAGATACAGATTTCTTTCATATTTTGCAATAAACAAAATGTTCAACGTAAATTGATTCTGAGGAATTTCCATGATCAGGATAATCAAAAATGAGTCACTTTGGAACCATGAATGAATTGGTCAACTTGCAGTCCTGCCCCCTGCTTATAACCACGCCCATTTGTAGTTCCGCCCCCTGAGCAGTTTGCGTAATCTTAATTTAACCCGATCACATGATGCTGGTTTGTTTTTATTCATTTTGTGATTCTGTTTAACTTGGACAACTTGAAGTTCCGCCCCCTGCATATAGTCCCGCCCACTTGTAGTTCCACCCCCCCTGCAGTCATGCAAATGGTTAGATACTAATGTGCTCACCAAATCATGCAATCCCAGTGATGTGTTTTGAACTGCCACAAGGGGGCGCCTTCATCTTTCCAGCCATTTCAGAACGCCGTGATTTAAAAAAGATCGGATTTAAGGTTCTTTTGTAGCTTTAAACCCTTTGGAATGTTTATTTTTGAAAGTCAGTAAGATTTTGTGAACATTTGTATGCATTTGTGCACATTTTTAGAACAGATTATGTAGATTAAGGACAGAATTTTTGTCAAAAAGGTGTCAAACTCGTGGACCAGGGGCCAGATGTGGCCCGCCAGTTGATTTCATGCGGCCATCAAATAGTTTTGTATCATAAACAAACAAACAGTGGATTATTAGAGCCTCATTTACAGTAAATATTTGGAATTTTCTTTTTCTTGACCGCCCCCTAATGGCCTGTCTGGGCACTGATTGGTCCACAGGTGGCTTGACTTGTGACCGCCCCCTAATGGCCTGTCTGGGCACTGATTGGTCCACAGGTGGCTTGACTTTGTGACTCAAGTATTATTTGGTCTAGTATCGCATTGGTTCATCCCTAAGTGAAGTGATGTTACACAGAGTTGTTAGCAGAACAGCCAATAGGAGGCGCCCTCTCACTGGGAACGGCCCTGTGATTGGTTTAAGTGGAGTTTGGACTCTTGACCTCAGCGCTGATATAAAATGCTGGAGATCTGAGTGAACATGACGACACATGAGAAGAAGAAGAAGAGTGAAACACAACAAAGCTGCTGCTGCACAGACTGACCTGATGGAGGACAGAACTGTGCACTTGTTTCCTCTGGAGGAGGAGGAGGAGGAGGAGGAGGGGGAGAAAGAGGAGGAAACATGGAGGAGGACTTCTTTCTCCTCCTCTTTCAAGAAGGAAAAAGAGGAGGAAGGACAGGAGGAGCGATCACTGCTGCCTCTGTTCAAACACATTTTTCTGAAAACTGAAGCGGAGAAAAGTTGACGCTCGTCAAAAACAAAAAAACAGACGCAAACGTTGTGACTAACGCGATCAACATCGATCAATATTATTATTATAGAGGCACAATATTATCACAATATTATCACGATATTATCACAATATTATCACAATATTATCACAATATTGCAAATCACAGAGTGTCATAAATCATATATTGCAATATTATCGCACAATTTTGTGAGCGTTAGCACCATCTAGTGGACTGAAACGTCCATTTTTTTATGCTAATCCACAAAAAGTTGAATGTTTATGAAAAAAATCAATACTTCTCAAAATATGGCGATATTTCACTGTATTGATCCCTAAATGTTACACTTAAACGATACAAA
>NC_058027.1:26745147-26760147 GCF_019176455.1 Solea senegalensis | reverse complement strand
TGAGTGTTTCAAGGTCTTGCCACAATTTCCTGGAATTTTCTCCCTTAATATTTGTCATTCCTTAAATCCTGCCAGCAAAAAAAGTTTATTCTGACAGATGTTTGTCTAACTTTACCTAATATCTGGCTTCACTCTTCTATATTCTGTATTTACTTTGTTTACTTCTTTCTTCTAATTATTTCTGGCAGGCTGTGCACCGAGAAGTGTAATGCTGCCCTCTACAGGGAAAATAATGTGTAAATGTGTTTTTTTCTTGGTTTTATTTACAGTTGCTTTTGTGTTCAACGTAAAGCAGATTTGATTGTTACCGACGATAATGCCAAATTCTCACTGGTCAAAAAAACGCTTTGAACACAGGTTTATCGTCGATATATAGTCAGGAATGTATGTTTTTAATCCGATAATCACAGGAGTTCAAATGACTCTGTAATGTTGGCAGGTTTTTAATCAACTTTTCACTCATGTAAGACCCAGGTAAACGTGCTTATTCCATCACTTTCTTATTTTTGGCAAATTCTGACGTAATGTTTGTCGTGCAAAGCTACGACAAGCATTCATCGTCCGTCTCGCAAGCCACAATCTACAGAAACTCTACAGAGAGAGAGAGATGTGCCGTTTGTGTATTTGTCTTTTATTACTGACCTACTTTTTTTTTGTGTGACTGTGTCAAATAATAGAAATTAAATTGTTCATTTTTATGTATTTGGTTTTTGAAATGGGTGAATATATCTTGTATTTGTCACCTTGTGAGGACCAGTCGTCCTCATGGAGACCAAAACCTGGTCCTAATAAGACAGAACCTTACTTCTGACAAACTGGTTAAAGTTAAGGACTAATGAATTGTGGTTTGGTGAAGGTTAGAGGTTGACTGGTTATGGTTCAGGTCAGTGATAAGGGTTTGTCTGGTCTGTCTAAATGAATGGAAGTCAATGCAGAGTCCTGAGAAGACGAGCTCCACAAATGTGTGTGTGTGTGTGTGTGTCAGCATGTAGTAAAGGGATCGAAGGAAGTTCATCTGTGGAACAACAAACATCTCCTGAGTGTATGGAGGCTAAATGTGAAGCAGAAGAATCAGGAAAAGCAGCAGCATAAGAAGCAGCAGCAGTGAAAGGAGAATAAGCAACAGCAGTGACAGGGCAAGAAGGAGAAGCAGCAGCGAAAGGAGAAGATGCAGCAGAAGCAGCAGAAGAAGCAGCAGCAAAAGGAGAAGAATCAAGAGAAGCCGCAGCAGCAGAATAAGAAGCAGAAGAATCAGGAAAAGCAGCAGCATGAGAAGCAGCAGCAGCAGCAGCAGCAAAAGGAGAATAAACAACAGCAGTGACAGGGCAAGAAGGAGAAGCAGCAGCGAAAGAGGAGAAGAATCAAGAGAAGCCGCAGCAGCAGAATAAGAAGCAGAAGAATCAGGAGAAGCGGCAGCAGTAAATAAGTAAGCAATACTCTCAGATGGTCTCTTGTATCCATGCATCCTTTATTCCATAATAAGCATTAAAACATTGTGCTGCCTTCACACAACAACCATCACATGTAGTACAATCTGATTCATGTAGATTTAAGGCTCATTTCTTTTTTGTCAGTACACGATTACAAAAAAAAAAATCATCAGACTCTACGAGCATCACCCACGTCTCATTTGCATATCATGAATCCAGTGTTTTAAAAATCAACAAAACGAGAACGAGCCCCGCACGAGCGCGGGGCTAATATGTATCGAGAAAGATATCGAAGTTACAGACGATCATCGTACAAACGGCGGCTTCAGAGACGGCGGGAAATCCATCCACGCTTCACCTGGAAACTTGAGCCTTTTGTAAAAATGTCAGTATCAAAACAACGAGTGAAAAATCGAGGAAACGCACTCGCGATGACGAGAGGCTCAATCACGAAGCCGACGCTCGTTCACAATCAGAACGTTTAAACGAACCCACTTCACGGCAAAACACGATCGTCACGAGCTGCGAAATTCATCCTTCAAACACAATCGTACTCTTTAAAGTGTTCACGTCATTTTTTTTGGTGCGATTCAGACTTCATATACAGAGCACTCACACGTGGGCGTGGCCGACGTCTTTACCGACGCTGCGCTAACAGAGTCCGTCGCGGCGGCCGGTTTCACAGGAAGTGTTGCTCGTGTTGTTAAAGGTCCAGTGTGCAACATTTAGGACTTTGTACGAGTGTGATTTGTACGAGAGCTCATTACACACGCACGAAAAAGGTAGACAGACGTCTTTTCTGGTATAACGTAGTTCGTTAGCACAACTGCGAAAAGGAGGGGTTTCTTACAATTCACAGTCTCACCATTAGGTGTCACTAATTCCTACAAACGGTCCCTTTGACGCTGTGGCGACACAACGAAACGTGGAGAACGTCCGTGTCGCACTTTGGATTTTACCGCCTACCATTACGTTGGTTAATGCCGTTGATTTAAGCTAGCGCTTAAGTTGCCATGCAACAACAATACCCACAATGCAGTTCAGTGACCCCATTCTAAGTGAACGAGAAGCGTTTCAGTCAACGCCTCCACTGTGTCGTCGCTGAGCTCTAAATAGTGTCCGTCATGGCCGACTCCTTAGCAAACGTTGCTATTGAGGCTAAAGCAATAGCAAAGTGGTGTCGGCCATTTTGGGGGAGGGTGCACTCTACTTGGCAAAAATCTTATGAAGGGGTTGTGTTTGGACATTATAGCATGTGAGCGACAACCATAGACTGAATATAAAAGTTGATGGAGCTTTGCAGTTTGAAAAGTCAGCAGTTAGCCACCAGGGGGCGACTCCACTGGTTGCAAAAGAACCGTTTTAATGGAAGTCAATGGGAAAATTCGCTTCCTCTCGTTCCTCTCAGTTGATTTGAAGTTAATGATCTTGATCACGAGCTTCAGCTCTGAATTTAATAACTAGCGGCCCAAGCTAACGACCTGTGAGTTACCATTCGACGCCGGCCGAAATCTCACGACTTCGCAACGAGAAAACTACGTTCACTCTCATAAACAGTTTGAGGCTGAATCGCGACCACGACTCGTGCCGGACGTGGCGCGAGCAGACGGGCGAACGTAACCGAGCAGCATTTCTGCCGCCGCCACCACCGCTCACGTGTGAGTGCAGCTTTAGTGTTTCCACACTTCAATGTCTTTACATTTCAAGAGCAAAAATCATTCAAATACAAAGTGGTTGAAATGTCATGGTTTCCTCCAAACATCACAAGGCTCAGTGTCAGAAACAGAAACTCTGTCCTGCAGCCGGTCAGGAACACCAGGCTGACAGCACGGCGACTGATTGATTCCTCTGATGAATAGCAGCAGTTTTCAGTCCCACGAGAGTCCAGGAATGTCTGGGTGAAATGTGCGCGGACGTAAGGCTTGAAATGACAAATTATGATAAATTAACAAACACACGCGCACCCCAAAAAAAATCCAGCGGCGCGTTCACCTCCAGCACCTTCACGCGGCGCGGAGGGGTCAGAGTTCAGAGTCATTAGCTTCACTTCACAGCACAGAGTCAGTGAGTTCCCGATGGAATCAGCGTTGAATCCTGCGGTTCTCTCTTCTACTGAGGTAAACGTCGACATGACCCGACAGCTGAGAGACTCAGTGACACACACACACACACACACAATGAATATAATTATTCAACAGTGGCTTCATCGTGATAAAGATATTTATCGTGATTAAAATGTCGAGATATTTTAAGATTTAGCTCCAAAAAAAGATAGCGGCAGAAGATGAGACGTAAGAATTGGACAGACGGAGTAGTGCAGGAATTTTCTAACTCCACAAGGTGGCAGTAATGCAACATATCACGCATTCAAACTGCCACTGAACTCTATAGACGAAAAAGAGACATTTAACAAAATAAATTGATATGAGGTTACGAGTCACGATTTAACAAATCGTCCAGCCCGATTGGATTGTAAGGTCACGATTCGATTATCGCGTTACCGCAAGTTGGATTTTGGGGACACCCTGTTGCCGTGGTTACTTTTAGTTGGCAGCAGGTTCAGGTTAGCAGTAGCTAACGTTTTGTTGTGCTACAACGGCTAAAACCACAACATTGCAGGACGCCACACTGGGGGCGTGGTTAAGTTGTTGATTCCCCATGTTCCACCTTTGTTGATAGAGAAGTAAACGCCATGGCAACATGTGTCGTTGAATCACTGCCCAGCCCTCGCTTCAGCTAAATGACAAACAGTCAAGTCAGTGACTTCAGACGAGGCAACAACAGGCAACAATCTGCGCCGTCATTAATTTGCCGAATGAAAAATCACCAAGTCACAGAGCGGCTCGCGCCGGTTCCAGCCGACACTGAAGCTCCAGTGAATCCTTCATTAGAAACATTAGTGGAGGAGGACGGAGGGAGCGGTGCCAGAGCACCAGCTGTCGCAGGGGAACCGTTCTCAACACAAGCAGCAAAACCAGAGAGTTTCCAAGATCTCGACTCGACGCAGAAACACTCCGGTAGTGGAGAAGAAAAACAACCAGGGTAGATTTCTGCTGATCTCTACAGACGCCCATTAGTTTACGTGGAGGTGCAATACTACGACACACCACAGGATTAATTCAATTTAGACGAGGGCTGTCACTCTTTTTGCTGGATATCTGTTCAACTACAGCCTAGAAGTGCATTGGACAGTATGAAGTGGTCCAGCAGAGGGCGCCGTGAGCATATCTTCGCCTTGAAACCTCTTTGAAACCATTAGAAAAATGAGACGACAATGTTGTTGAGCTGTATTTTGTTTTGTTTTTTTACAAATAGGCGGCAAAGTAACGGACACATTGGCAGAGTCACCTTTTCGATTAAAGTTAGGTCCAAGAGAGTGAGGTGAGGCCGAGTTCTCAACGCCACGTGACTGATACGTGTACGAATAATCGCGAATAACGTCGTGTTTGCGTGTTTTGTCGGACATGGGGAATATCCGATCATCATCGAAAGAATAGCGCGTCAAATGTTAGTTGTTCAAACGTGACAGCTCTCGTTCACACCAACAGGTAGAAAGAGAAATTTAAGAGGTGTTCAAGTGTGTGTGTGTGTGTGTTTGTTTGCCACGAAACAAGGCATGGTATACATTTTCCTCAAATGACATTCAGTGCTAACTTCCACCTCTACGTTAGCGTAGCACACACCAGGATAATAGAGATCACAGCGACCAGGACCAGACGTGCGGGAAGCAATAATCTGGTTAACAGCTCTTTACGACACTCTCGCTACAAAAGAAATCTAATAGTGATCAAGAAAATCAAAAAAAGAAAACGTGGAATGACGGTAACAAAACAAATTCATATGTACAGAAAAGAAGAACAAAAACTACCTGAAAAATGTCAGCACGATAAAAGTGCGACCGTTTAAAGGACCCTGAATGGCAACTAAAACGTACATAAAAAGTACAAAACTTCAATTTATTTGGAGGTGCAAAAAATCCATACTTCTTTACCTGGTATAAAAGAATACAAAAAAAATGAATCAAGCTTGAAGTCGGTTACTCTCAGTCAGAGGAGACGCAGAGGGGAAGAAAGAGAGGACATGAGACACAGTGATGCTCACAGTGAGAGAGACGGAGAAAAGAGAGGGATGGGAGTGGTGAAATGAATCCAGGCGGAGCGGCGAGTGCAAACAGGGTCGAGGCCCGGGCTCAGCAGCCGCTACACGGTGAAGCTGGCACCTCAACAACCAAAAAAAAACCCCAGCGCGTCACACGTCTCCACCCTGAAAGTGCTCCGAGGACAGAGGGAGCACAGAGCGACGAGGAGACTCCAGCTCTGTCCCTCTGCCAAACAAAGGAATCTAGGAGATGATGAGGAGGAGGCGGCGGCGGCGGCTTCCGGAGTGTGTTGAGATGAACGCAGGCCTGGAGACCGAGCGTCCCTCAGGAAGAGGGAAGCTCCAGGGAGATGAACTGCTTGAGTCTCTCCAGGTACTGGGCGTACAGTTCGATGTCGTTGTGGCCGGCGCCCTCCACCCACAGCGGCTCCACGGCGCGGGGGCAGCGCTCGTACATGGCCAGGCCGTGAGAGAAGTCGATGACCTCGTCCTCCGTGCCGTGGATCACCAGCACTGGAGACGCCACCTTAGACACCTTGTCAATGCTGCGGAGACAGAAGAAGACAAAAGGTTGAGCGGGAACGGTCTTTTGTCCTTTTGGGAAAGTTTCAGTTGCAGTTTTCACTTTGGAAACCATTTTGCGGGGTCAGAAAAACGTACGCTGGTTCACCTGGATTAGCTTTCGTGTGGACGTCCTTTACATCCAACCACAAAAACACTAAAAAAGTGAAAGTTCAGGTGTTTTCAACCCCGTACGTACCAGCCAGGACACTCTTCCAAAGAGATTTTTAATCTCAATCCCGTTTATTCCTAGTTAAAGAATGTTTTTTTTATATATATTCTACTCTATATATTATTATTATATTGTTTTTGGTGGCTGTGTGTGTCTGTCTGTGTGTTTGTGTTTCACCACCTGCCAATTCGACCAGCAGAGGCCGCCAGAGGCTTGTTGCGTGAACGTGGTGAAGTCTACCATCTCGGATTGCCTTGTTATTATTATTTTTTTGGTCTTTGTTTCATTTGCTTATTTTTCCGTGCAATTGCCTACTACCGTTTTGATAAATGCTAATTTTGCAGATGGTTTCGCTGATGTTGATTATTTAACATTTAAAAAACAAGACTTTAATACGCAGTGCCAGCGCTGCAGCCTTTGCTGTGTTCGACTCCGGCTTCTCCTGTAGACAATTAAACGTCCGTCTGGATGAATGTGTGCGTGTAAGACACTCCGACACCGAGTTAGTTCTCTGATAATCAGCTGTAGTGAATTGTGTGAAGCTCCGGCAGCTGCTGTAGCACATGCTAATTCCTGTGTGTGTCCCTCTCTCGCTCGCCCGCTGTAACTGGGTGAGTCTGAGCTGAGTCTTCACACGGCCCTGCTCCTCAGATAGAGGTTAGCGGGGAGATTAATGGCGGGGAAAATCATGGCCAGCTAATTTCATTCCAGACGGAATAAAACTATTATCCTGTTCACTTCACATCCGGGGTGTACGGACTGATTTATGGCCAACGAGGCTGTCAAACGGGAATATTATCTGTACATGAACGAGACGGCGACAAAAAGCCAACTGTGACAGGAGGGAAATAATTAACCCACTATTAGAGCTCGGCGTTTATAGCATCTATTTTCCCCCAAATAATCCAGTGTCTAATCCAACCTTGTGACACATCAATCCCTAATTGAATCCAATTACATTTTCTTTTTTCTTTTTAAATAAACTTTGGTGATAAATAAGCAAAAATCAAGCTATCACTGTTGATTGTCTCATTAGCTTCTTGTTGATGTAGGATTTATTTGTTAGTGTCACTGTAGTAATTAATGTCGGCAATCAGTAAAATACAACGAGCGGTAACAAGAGCTGCAGAAGAGACGGAAACTAAAATAATCACTTTAGGGCCGCAATGAAGTGATTATTTAGAGCCATGGTTCTCAAACTGTGGTGCAGAAATGCTGCTCTACTGAATGTACCAGCGTTTGTGACCAGAGTGCGTAGAAAATGAGACAAATAACGAGTAAAATTCCCAGTGGACTTTTTTTGTTCCCACCAAGTCCCGTGAAATTCGGTGCAACTTAATTTTGTCTTGCTCATCCAAGCTTCACCTTGTGGAGGCGAAGAGGTTTTATGCACATTAAACCACTCAAAAATGACCACAAAGCAACAGATTTCAGCCCCTAATCTCTCACTCCATCTTAATCTAATGTCAATATAGCAGTGTGTGAAGTATATGTGAGGAAGAGGAGAGAGCAAATGATCTTATTGTGAATAAAAGGTGGTCCTTGGTTTGAGAACCACTAGTTCATAGGGATGTTATGATTAGCAGCGTCAGGATTCTACCAATCCTTGTTTTTCTGATTTGATTTTCAGGTCAATTCTCAATCCATTTTCTCTCTCTGCCATTTATAGACAGAGAGAGAAATGAGTCTTTATTAACATGAACGTAAAAATAAGCAGTCAACTGTAAACTAAGTGTAAAAAGAAGAGACGTCATTGAGAGTCATGTCGCTCTGAAGGTCCAGCAATCACCAAGTCTGACCTCGGAGTTGAATTTTTAAGGAAGTTTTTGTCGTCTGTGTTGTCGTAGTAACGCCAACGTCCTTACGATGCGCGCGGAGACGTGATGTGCTTTGCTACGCGCTCATAACGCAGTTCACACACCGTGTATTTCTGTTCCCGTTTGTATTTCTTCTTAATTGACTGGATTCGAGGCGTGTTTTTAATTTTCAATTTCAAAGTTTTACGACGGTTCCACAGTTTGACACAAAACAGGACAGGTGTGGCGTTATTTTGAGGACAAACACATTTTTCAAAATTGTTGCACATGCTTTTGACATTTACATAATAAAAGGAAACAGATTGAATCAAATAATTTGTCTTCAATTTCATTTTTTTTTTAAAAACAACCAAATTGTAATAAAATTGTGAGCAAGTAATCGTCACATCTTTAATTATTTAATATCAATATTATCTTTCCTTTGTTTTCTCAATAATTATCTGATTTAGTACGAAAGAGGAGCAAAATATACAAAATGCCGACATTAATGACATTGTTTCAGCTCACAGTTGTGCAAAATAAAGTTGCTGCAACACTGATAAAGTCTGCTGCATTCATTTATCCAATGCCCACTGTTTTGATGAATGCTAATTTAACAGATGGCTTCACTGATGTTGCTTATTTAAAATGATCAATCCACACCAATATCCCACTCTGACAAGACTTTAATATGCAGTAACAGCGTTGCCGCCTGTGCCGGCTCCTGTGCGCGGGCAATAAGATGAGCCATCTGCGGCAAGAAAGATTCAATTTGAGCAGCAGCTCTGCGGAAAACCTCGGCGAATTAGCCGCCATTAGTCTGGGCTGTTAAATTCCACAACTCCATGACCAACACGCTCTCTCTCAGTTATTCTTTACTAAGTAAAGTAAACCACACACACACACACACGCACACACAGGAGCTGTTCCACATAGAAACGTCAGATCAGTCACTGTCAAACACACGTCCACATATTACTATTGTAACTGTGGTGAAACGAGACTGAAAGAGTGAACTTTGTGTTATTTTATGGTTGGTTAGAAACACATCTGCTGCTGCTGCAGTATGGATTTTTATTCTCTCACATCACAAATCTGTAAAGCCATTGATGCAGTTATTATGAGCTGAACTCAGTTTTTCTCTCACACACCATTGTATGATCACTGCTGGTTACACACAATAATGGCGCTTTTCCACAACACAGTTCCAGCACGATTATTGTTTTGCATTGCTATCGTAGCTCCTCATCATGAGTGGAGTCATCGTAACACGGCTGCATGAAAACTGCTATTTATACACGACACAAACACGAGGAAAGCAGTTGTTTTCGGTGTAACTGAATCATTAGAATCAGTTCGTTAAAAGGATTTGTTTAAATAATCGTCCAGTACTTTGACTCTGGACTACTGGTACCCTGGTACTTTTTTTGGTACCTTCTCTGACGAGGTTCCAAGCGAGCTGAGCTGATATTAAAATGTGGCGTCAACAGACTGCCGACCAGATGAGAGAGTGTCGTCACTGGAAGAGTCATGAGTGCGACGTCCGGCACAAGAATCTAAGCCAACAATGGCAAAATGTAGATCAGTTAAAAAAGACTAAAACATCCTGATAACATGTGTTAATCTGAGACCCAGACGTATTAAGCAACAGCACTGCTGAAAACCCGGCAATCGTGAGCCGAATCACGACCCGTTCGTGGGTATCTCAGTTCAGTGACAGTCAGACGGTCATGTAGGAAGTACTGAACGATTCTGTGAACAAATCTTTTTAATCGACTGATTCTAATGATTCAGTTACACCGAAACATAACGATGTCACTTCAGTTTCGTAGTAAAGTAAAGTCGCCTAATGCTTGAGTAAAGTGTAGTAGGAAACACAGTAATGTGACAGTTGCTAAAACCTCGAAGGACAACTAAAGCCCTCTTCTGAGGACAACCCCACCCAAGTTTTTTTTTGGTTGTGTGTGAACCGCAGTGGGCGGTGTAGGAGACTTACCTGGGAAAGGCATCGAAACAGTAGGTCTTGCGTGTGTCAGGGAAGGCGACCCGTAGCCCTGACATGAGCGGTGAGTGCAGGATGACGGCAGCACATTCATAACGAGCAGCCAGGTCAATGGTGGGCACAGTACCGATACTCTGACCATAGAGGATGATGTTCTCAGGTGTTACACCGTACCTGTGCAACGACAAACAAGGTAAAACTTACACTTAATAACAATAATCAGATATTTAAGGACCAGATTAAGCAATTTAAGAGTTCCCGATTGTTACAAACTACAAGGTAAGAATAAAAACAGCTTTTAGCAAAAGCACTAATGTACCAACATGGTGGTACAAAATGGCACTCTCCATGACGCCCAATTTCTTCTACGCACGTGCAATGTACGGTTACTTCCTGTCAAAACAGTTTAATGTTAGCATTATATTTAAATAAGCCATTCTTATAAAATAAAGAGACATCTTTTGTTTCATGGCAGGTGCCAACTAGAGGTACAGATGAACCAGGCTCTGGAACAGGCTAATCATTATTTATTATTCGCCAAGTTATTACAATTTGTGCTTTTTTGTTATCAGAATCTTGATAAATGTTGCCAACAAACGTGTTTTCCGACACGGATCAGGGAGCGTCGTCAACACGCTCTGGGAGTGATGTGAGGGGATCAAATTACACGTAATGAAAACACGACAGTCTTGTTTTTCAAGTCATGATGAATTAATGTATAAAAGCATCAAGTTACATGTTACACACAATATTTGTGTTCATCCTACACACTAAACCTTTACGTTCCTTAAATGATCAACGTGATCCTGTGCAGTTTTAAGTCTTGATATTCCACGGTGACAATGACAACCTTTAAAACATCCCATGTCTCAACATGTCCTCCTCTGCCCAAGTGTCCTCATAAAAAACAATGACAGACATTATGTGGACAGGCTTCTCATAAAGAGTCACCTGACTGCACAGGTGACTTTCAGTTCTTAGTAAGACGTTTTACATCACTTTCAAACTGTGGGAAAATATAATTTATGGATTGATGATTTGATCACTGCAGGGCCGTCTACAGTGGACCAGTATACAAAATACATTCAATGACTCCTGCATAAAGGCTGCAATCAACAGCCTATTTTCTTGAAATGTACAAAAGAAGCAGCACAAAAATCAGAATTACCAATAAAATAACAACAAGTAGACAGGAAGAAAACAGGAAGCCAGTGAGTTGAGATGAGGGAATATGCTTAATCTGTGCCAAAAATCTCACCAAGATCTCACCAAAGCAAATTATCACCCAGTTATCAAGGTGAAACTCCCTCCCCCAGTTTTATACGCTGGTGCCAGCCAACACAGAGTTCCCACTAAAACTGTGAAAGGGAGACAGCCACTTTTTACATAATGTGACACTGATGGACGAGATGTTAGAGCTGAAGGATGAAGTGTGTCAAAAACAGTCCCCTCAAGCTGGGATGACACCAGAAACAAAAGCGACATGCAGATCACCGTGTGTGGAGCATCTGTTAACGTAGCTTCTCCACCATTATCCCCCCCGTAAACTCCCTCTTCTTCAGCCAGGTCAGTTCCACCCCAAGTTTCCCCCTCATTCATTTGGGCAGCGCCGCCGTGAGGAGACATGAAGTAGTGACGCCCGGCGACTGAAGGACGATCATATATCACCCAAATTGATATTGTGACCCGTAGTCTGATCAGATCTGATCTGTAATGAATCGGATTGGAACAATGTGGCAAGAAATGTCTCACAAACGTTCCCAAGAGAGTTTGAGTCGGTATCAAAGTCACACATTAGCTACAAGAGGAGACCAGAGATGCCAACACAGAGTCAAACACAACCAGAGCACCTGCAAATACATGTGCTCGAGGGTGTAGGAGCTTCTCTAAATCAGCTCCGTCTGTTTAGCCAGTTGAAAAAAAATACTGATTCATCTATTACTCAGTGAAACTGCGACATGCTGAGAAGGGAGTGTGTGCTTATTTACAGTCCACGGATTCCTGGACATGACATGACCCTGACCACTCTGTTCCCCTCTTCTCTCTCAACATCTGGTTCCTTCAGAAAAACATCGTGGAGGATTCCTGGTTCCAAGTATGCACCGTGTGGTGCACGAGAGAGAGAGAGTCATTTGACCTCTGACCTGAACAGTGACATGGCTCTTTTTTTTTTTTTCCAGTAGAGTGAAAAGCAGCGCTGACAGAAAACAGACCTGTCCAGACTCCGTCGGGGAGCGGAAGAGAGTGCGAGGACGGCATGCTCCCTTGGCAAAACTCACGCTGTGGGGAGGAAGGTTTAAGTGAGTGCAAACAGAGGCTGAGCAGAAACACTCAGCACAACTTTGCCACAAACGCAGAGCGCCGACGGATTAGACCTGTGCTCAACAGACCGCCGTGACAAAGGGTTTGGACAAGAGTGTGTGTTATATGAAGCGATGCCATCATAACAAGCCCTTCAGATAACAGCTTGGGTGTGACTAATCTGTTGGCCTAGACAAATCTGCCCTGTGATAAGCGGCGACTGAACTGAACAGTCATCCCGGGCTGGAGATTACGGCCACACACATGGATGAACAAAGTGTCCTCAGGCTGTCAGGCTGACTCCCAAAAACCATGCACTGCCTCCGACAGGACACTTCACACATCAGAAGACGATTACAGCTGTTCCGACGATGGGCTGTAAAATATCGATTTGGTGATATATGGCGCCGTCCGTCCTCGTGCAGTGCGATAATCGACACGCCAGCGCAAATATCGATATTTTAATTAAAAGCCAACAGTCCCGGCCAGTTTATAGGGAGTTTACAGCGGGATGATGGTGGGAAAAGCATTTGTTTTCCTCAGTTAGACAGTAATCAGTAATCAGTTATGATCATTTCTTTGTTATATGAAGCAAGGAAACTAGACAGTATTCACATTTAGTTATTTAAAAAACAACATTCAAACCAAACAAATAGTTGATGATTAATTCAGTAATCAATGAATAACTTAATAAATGTTGCAGCCCTAATCAACACGCATTAAAAAAAGATGAATAATTGAGATCCTACAGAATCCATTAGTCCTTCCAAATGTGTTGTTTACACAAGAGAAGGCGGTTAAACCTCAACAGATACAGATAATAACCA
This sequence comes from Solea senegalensis, assembly GCF_019176455.1. NCBI lineage: Eukaryota > Metazoa > Chordata > Actinopteri > Pleuronectiformes > Soleidae > Solea > Solea senegalensis. The sequence continues at coordinate 26,746,960 of NC_058027.1, read as the reverse complement.
GGTACAGTATGTAGCAAACCTGAATGCACACAGGTTGTGAGTATTAGCAACAGAGAGTTGTTCTTCAACTAGAGATTTTACACCGACTTCATGAACCGATATACTAATACATCCATTCTATTCTGTAGTGAAACACAATATTTTTCATACTCGTGTCGCAGCAGACGCAGATTGTACAAAATACCAAAAAATAGCTGTAGAGGGCGCTGGCATAGAAGTCATAGAAACTAGCCACCTATGCAGTCTATTGTTTTGGTCATTAGTCCTGTCGAGGGATCTTGGTGCATTTGCAGATATCCAATAATAACATTTTAAAGTCAGTATCAGCCAATACTGATACTGAAAATATTGTAGTGCTGCATCAATACAGAAATGTCCTTGACAATGTTTCTGTGTTGTATTTAGGCCCCAAGGCTTTCGGCTTTTGCATTCTCTAGATCAGTGGTTCCCAAAGCCCGGGTGCGGACCCACAGATGGCTCACAGGACAATGTTTTTGGGTCCCCAAAAACGTTTTGTCATTCATTTTGTTAAGATTTGTGTCTATGTATAAATTGAAGCTGATATGGATGTTACTTACTTGCTACAAAATCGCTCATCATCACGCCTAATATTGTGATCTGGGTCATGCAAGATAGTCGTCTTTTCTTGGCAAAAACTGCTCTAGACAAATAAATCTTAATATAGTTTGTGCAAATCAAGGCATCATTTAGTTTGGGGGAATTTGTTCATAAATAATAAAAAAAAAAGTAAAACTTGCTTTGAATAATTCCTTTCCCATGTGTTTGTTTTTAAAATAAATGTAATTTGAGTTTGGTGTGAGAAAATCTGAGATTTTATTCTTAAACCACATCAAGTGTGAGGGTTGTTGATATGAAGCTGAATGGTTTCAACTGGAACTTCAGCAACTGATTTATAGGAACTCAAATGTCCCTGAAAACTATTTCTTAATTGCATTTCAGCCGCAGTTTAAGAGCAGGGGGGAATATGACACTTGACCAACACAATGTTTAATCCGACAGTCTGAGATTATTTACGAGACGATAAAGCAGCAGTGTTAATTCATTTCACTCAAAATATTCCTTTATGGCCTTTATATAACGACGACAATGGCGCGTCTACCTGTTCTGCTGAGCTCGTACAGCTACTGTGAAAGTGATGAAGTTTATTCAGAGTTAAATCTGTCTGCAGCAGTTACCAAAAAAAAACATAATGGGTGTTTTGATGAGTCAGCAATGTGGTGAGAGGAAATAGACTTGAGCGAGAGAAGGAGAGACGGAGAGACGGAGGGAGGAAGAGTGTTCAAATGATCAGTGAAGTAGTGGAGCAAACAGATAAGTGTCAAAATAAAAGGTTTGGATGTTGATAAAACACTGCACCCCGACGGTTTCTGAACTCTCGGAAAGTACCAACCCCCGAGGCAGGCATCTTTAAAACATTTACCCAGCAATGCATTTAAACCCTGCACGTCCCTACAGTCTAATCTCACACAGTTCCTAATTGAAGTCCGGAGAAAAGTTCCTCCTCAGGTGTAAATAAATGTGGCCATTGACGGCGCTTTTCTCCACGAGAAAAACAAGAATTAATCGCAAACAAAGAACAAAAATCACACAAGACTTGAAACAGTGAAAACAAAAGTACGGACTCTGACTAAGATCCAACAGAAATCCTTTTGAGTGGTTTGAAGTGGGAGGACGAGCTCCAAAACCTTTTCCAGCAAAGTACAGCTGAAAAGAATTGAGGATTTGTGTAAGACTGGTATCTCCCATGCCCAGCAGGATCCAATATTCTATCAACAACAAATAGGCAGACTCA